>NC_136495.1:31669882-31779882 GCF_053919585.1 Euprymna scolopes | reverse complement strand
TAAAATTGGGAAACGGAATAACGAAAAAACGGAGAATTCTGTAGATATTCATAATGATAGCTGCAGTATGGTTGAATTATCAGAGAATACACTGTAAACATTGGATAGAGATGCTGAGTTAAAAATTATGTAGGGTTCAAACCGTCATGACATCACTTGACAAACCACTTTGACACTTGCTTGGCTCGGCTTGATCGTTTTTGCCTGTTCAACATAAATGAGAGGGACAGAGTTGTCTTTTGAATAGAGTATTTATTTGTTGACTCTGACTTGCAGAAAAACTGGTATCAAAGCTCAAGGTTTTGTTGTCGTTTGTTTTTGGTCATTTTGATTAATCCCCATCACTTGTGGGGTTTGTGAAGCTGTCATTATGGTCTCCATTTATGTAGTTGAGGTAGAAACAATAGGTTTTTGGGGTTCTGAAAATTGTTGTGGTCGAATCATTCAAAGGGATTATCAGTTTCGAGGTGGGACTCATGTGATGCACACTAAGGTTGCTGTCAAGTGTCAGCTTTTGAATAGAGGATTTGGTTTGTTGACAAACTGATATCAAAGCTCAAGGTTTTGTTAGTCATCGTTTGTTCTTGGTTATTTTGATCAATCCCCATCACTTGTGGGTTTTGTGATGCTGTCGTTATGGTCTCCTTTCGTGTAGGAGAGATAGAAACAATGGGTTTCTGGAGTTCCACAAATTTCAGTGTTGTTGTGGTCGAGTCATTCAAAGTGATTATCAATTTCGTGATAGAACTCACATGATGTGCACTAAAGTCGCTGTAAATTGTCAGCTTTAGGGGTGAGGGAATTCCACTGAAACATACTTCCATGGGAACCTTCTGTTCTGAATTGTCACTCTTCTTGATCAATGCTTATCATGTATTGGTTAGAATGGCGAATTTCAATTAATAACACGCTTTTATCCCATTTATGTGGATAAGATCTGATCAAATTTTGAATCCGCAGGTGGTCACCAACAATGGGTGGTTGTAGCTGTTACATATAGTCATCACATCTCATGTGTCGGTCTCATAGAGCCACTTCATATGCTTTCCACATACTGTGCCATGTTTCATGTGGTTTATAATTTCCTGGGATGATGGGTATAAAATCATTAATGATCGTAGTAATTAACTTTGATCTTAAGCCAGAAACCAATTCAACAGGTATACCGTATGTTACGAAAATGCATCTGAGACAGGAAATGAGTCTTTCAGATGATCTTCCGACTGTTTGCTAGTTAGAATAGTGGTCAACAATAACGAACTATTGGTGCAATTGATAAGTGCTTACAAGCGTTATTCCTGGCCAAATACAGATGATTCCGCCTTGACAATCATAGAGGTTATTCCTTGTTGAACGGAATTTAAAGCATGGAGTACCTTTCCTTGCAGAGATCGTGAGATGACGATGTGGTCCTGATAGATTATCACCCTATATATAATATAAAAGTCAACACAAAACTGAAAATACTCACAGATCGAGTGTGGCATTTTATGGAAAAGTTCAGGCATTCCGGATTCGGTGAGTTCAGAAAGGGCAAGCATATCTTTGTTACTGGCCGTGGCAGTACATACTCTGTTCAATGTTATTGATTTAAGGTTCAGTGCATTTGAGTAATGTGGAAGAATCAACAGCCGTGCACTCTTCAATCTCAATTTCAGTGATGTTGTGTGTTCAAAGGTCAGTTATCAACCGAGTTGAATATAGGAGAGCATCTTGATTCAGGGTGATCGATGCAAGGTCATCAGGTAATATGAGCTTCACTGGTTCGCCTGTCAGGTGAGATGGTATGCAGTCAGTGGCATGATGCTTTACCTCAGGATATGAACAATGGTAAATCTGTTGTAATATTTTTGATATAATTACAGGGTATGATTACAAAACGTTGAAAGGTTCTACTTATAGAGATTGGCAATAGAACTGACCAATTAAATGCAGCCACATTCTGCTAGCTATCAATCAAAAACCACAATCACTTCAATAAAAAGACTGAATCTTTTGGAATTCCCGCACATAACATTTTTGTATCCACGAAAGAAAGATCTTTGCTCTTTGCCTGCAAAATTTTAAAGTTTTAGACTTATACAGAACAGCTACCCACCGAAAACTCTTTTTCATCCTAGGACTTGTACAGAATATCTATCCATTGAAAACTCTTCTGAAATTAAACATGACTTTCAATTCAAAAGAATCCTCTTTTTGAGGTTCTGTAAGCGTGTGTTTGAGATGTCTTCAAATGACCTGTCAAAGAGAACTCTCAGTAAAGGTTTTAGGTCAACTGCAATTATGAGATTAAAGCAGCCTAGAAAAAAGTGTCTAACCTTATCTAGGACGTCAGCAATGACAAGAGCCTCACCTTCTATTATTGCATATTGTGACTCTGCTGCATCGGTGAACCGGGGTTGGTACCTGTGTAACTTTCCAATTGGAATGACAGCAAAATCGCTCACTTTGTGGACTTTGACTAGTCAGTAGCCAGACATGTTGATTTGTCTGGATCAAAGATGCAGCCATCATGTTCGATGTCAGCAATGATTTGATTCCTGAAACAGAGACTCTTGATCCTCATCCCACTTGAACTGGATGCCAGGTTTGAGAAGTTCTAAGAATGGTAACATGTGGTCTGCCATGCTGAAAGCCTACACAACTTCATTTACAAAGCCACACCATGGGCAGATATTCGTGATATTTTTCGATGTTAGGAAATCTGAAATGGTCTGTAAGTATTTCCTGTATGGACGGACTTCATTGTTTGTAATTTCAAACCCAGTAAATTCAACAACATCCGATCCAAAGATAAACTTGTCAGTATTCAGTGTGATTCCATTTCTCCTACAAATATTCAACCAATTCACTGTTTAAAAAAAACAAACTTTCTTCTAGATTGTCAACCCAAAGTAGAGCATCATCAACGCACTTAGTCTCATTTGAGATGCCTGCGACAATCTTGTTGTATCGCTACATATAACCATTACATGCATTATAATCTTGTGGTGCCGTTCTATTGCAATACCAAGGAGTAATAAATGTAGTAAGTTAACAGGCCTCTTCACACAGAGGTACGTTGTAATAACCGTTTCAAGAATCAAGAACAGTTTTCTCCTTACCAGGGAGTACTGATCGTGCCTGTTATGGTATGTGATGCATTTCACGAGTCACATAAGTATTCAAAGCTTGAAAATCAACAGTGCATCAAGGTTGGACATTTTTCTTTGCACGGATAACCATCCTGTGAGATCAGGTGACAGATTTTCAAAGGGCACTGGCTCAATGACACCCAACTTCACATCTTAGTCCTTTTTTGACTTCACCTCGTCAATATATGGGAACCGGTACAGGCTCAGTGTTTGGGTTCACCATTAGTTTAAGAGATGAGCCGTCCATCATAGGTAACGTATAGTGCTCACAGATCTTAAACGTGCTGGTGCCATTAAAACTGAGGAGAAACTACTACAATTTTTACTCCTTTTTTTATTTTGTTCTGTTAACTACAGTTAAAAATACTCATAACGTCCAATATTAACACGAATCATCTGATTCTAATATATAGGTGATTTATACCTCATATAAAAGCTGTTATGTATCGGCATACTTTGGCCATCAAATTTAGAGACATGACAGAGATGATCAGAAAGAAATCGTAAATATGATTAAAATTATGTTAATGACAATAATTGCAGGAGCACTAGAAATACATGGGAACTAAAATTGTATTGACACCGTGTAAACAACGGGTCTTCTGAAGCAGTCAAAAAATTAGGAAGAACCCAGAGTAACGAATGCAATTCACATAAGGTAGCAATGACGAACCAGGGGGCAGTTAAAACGATATAATATTTCATAAACACAACTACATAGGAATATAAATGAAATCTAAAAAGATAAAACCAAAAGAACTGAGGCTGCCTGAAAGACTTATGCTTTTTTATGAAAAAAATAGAAAATAATGTCTTTTTACAGAAAAACGTTTTGGAGTATAAGAATTAATTTATTACACACCAATATATTGATTCTTATATTCAGAAACGTTTTCCGGTAAAAAGACATTATTATCTTTTTTTTAATTAAAAAAAAAAAAAAAAACATAAAAATGTGCTTCTTAAAATAATTAAAATTTATTTTAATCTGACATTTGGAAAATTAAAATTTTCCTTGTCAAAGTAGTGTTTTTCCCCCAAATAGGTAAAATTAATTCATGAAACAGAAGGATTTGTGCCACCTAAACGTCCTCAAATGAAGATTAAAATCAAGATATAATAATACGAACTTTATGTCTATAATGCTTATTACAATTTGGATCAAAATTCATTACATGATTTGGATCCTAGAAAATGTCTAAAATTTAAGTTTTAAGCTTAAGAGATCTTAAAACGAAACAGAAATTCAGAGAATCGTGTCTGATGACTATGGATCAAATTTAATGCAAATCTGAAATATCTGCCTTTTCAAACAGGAGGTTGTGCCCATAACAAAACAAACTCTTCAAAATACTAAAAGAGAAAAAAAACCTGGAATTTGGGGACTATTTATTAATTGATGTTTGATACTTACATTTTAAATTATACAAAAATCACAGGTATCTGAATTTTAAAAGGATTTCCATGTGCTTTTTACCCTTACTACATAAAGCTAAAATAGACTATAGTCTATATTACGACACCTTATTCCTAGCAGCTGTGTTCTAAAATTCATAATGATCGGTTAATTAGTTTCAGAGTGAATCCTTTACCTACAAATATATAAACATACACACATACCTAAGTTTATATATAGATAGACGTAAGACCCGAGGCATCTCTGTATACCTCAAGGACATATATGTCGATCACCCAGTGACATCATTCTGCAGATCCAGCCCTTGGTGACGTCTACCGGAACCAAACCACAGCCACCGAGAGTAAGAAGAAGGCCTGTTAACTGAAAAATGTCTGCAGGCAATGTAGGTAAGATTTGTCAGACTGTCAGTACTATATCAGGGCCATTTGAAAAAGAGCAATAAAACATTTTTAAAAAGAAAAAGGAACACAGTTCGATTACTACTTAAACTGAACTTTATTCAATATAAAATATAAATATTATCTATGTAAAATTAAGTAATTTTAAAGCAATATACAATTTAATACTGATAAAACTGAATTATGAATTTAGGGAACAAACAAAGAAACATTGGACACAAATAATTTTTGGTCTTCGTAACAAGATCACAGTGTAGTATCTTTTTTTGATGTTACACTTTACCTTTTCTATCCTCGGTCGGTGGAGGAGAAATCATTCATGAATGAGATTATTTTTGTTCCTATCCAAAGTGCCCCTTATTGGGAAGATGGATTTTGCCCACAAGATTATATGTTGAAATATTTAAATAACTATTACTTTAAATACAGAAATTATATTTCTTCTATGTCCATTTTTTTCCCCATGTTTTTCATCAAAATGTGTAGCGTATTAGTTGTCTCACAGACCATCATCAGTGATTGCTCACTGGCAGTAACCTGTGGTGTTCCCTGGAGACCAAGTGACAACAAGTCTCCTCAGATTTCCAGTGTTCTCCACCTCTTAACCACTTGTGCAAATGATTGCTAGTTATCGCAACAGCCATTGTCACTGATTTCTCGTTGGCATTGGCCATTGGCGTTTCCTTGGGTTTGGGTGACAAAATGCCTCCCCAAGGTACCAGATTTGAACTGCATCTTTCCAGTGGAGATTTGGTTAGTACTCTCCCACCTCGGTCTTTCCATCTTCCCTGACATTTCACAACTAGTTGGTGTGGTGCCGGTCAATATCATCTTTTTTTTTTGTCGGGGGTTACTATTGGGGATTGTTATAAGAGACATAACTACGCATCGAACTGGATATGAAACATATATAAAAGAGCTACCATTTTTAAGGTAGGGGCATCTTGTCTTGTTTGCAGTCTAGTCTTACGTTTTAGTCTTGCACTCTTGCCCTGCAGCCTTGCGTCCTACCAGTCTCGCGTCTTACACTCTACAAGTGTTCTCCGGTTAACCAAGCTTCCCAGGGACGAGCGTTTAGCTCTCCCACGCTAATTTTTTTTTCTTTACCTTCATTTACATTTATCTAACTTCAAAAGCAAGTAGCCATTTTGTATTTGTATTATTGCGAAGTACTATTAAACCTTTTTTTTGTTATGCGTTCCACTCGGCGTATTTTGTCATATTATTATATACCATTGAAACAGGATATAACAGGGACATAAACTACTGGGGTACTATGTAGGGAGTTGGGCAGTAAAATGTCGGTTCACATTACACTTGAACTTCTGCATGTCAGTACAGTTGGGGAAGCAGGGAGCCAGAATGGAATTCGAAAGTCTGGAGTAGAAAGCTCCCCTACATCTAGGGATCTCTACTGTGTAGGGGTGTGATTTAGCTGCTTGTTGGGTTTGTCGAGGGTATTTACTTCATGAGGACACAAGTGCTAGCAGTTCATCAGAGCATTCACCATTAAAATACTTGTAGAACAAACAGAGGGGCGCAACATTTCATTGGTGGGACAGAGGCTGTAGCTTAGATGATAGTTCAGGACCTATGTTGGAGACTCTCTTTTGGACCTTGTCTAGAAGTGAGAGACTAGTAGCAGATGCACCAGCCCAAATATGGCAACAATACTCCATACATGGGCGAATGGTGGCCTTATAGAGGTACAGGATACTTTTGGGTGTTAGTAGCTTTCTAGCACAGTAGAGAGAGCCTACCTTCTCTGCAGTGGTCCTGGCAATGCTCTCAATGTATCTGTTCCAACTCATGTTTTCTGTGGACGTTAGGCCGAGGAGTTTAAAAGAAGTACTTTCAGATAAAGAATCTTTGACCATTGCTATTGGTGGTAGAAAAGGTTTCTTGTAATTATTGAAGGAAACAAACTTAGTCTTGGCAGCATTGAATGTGACCATTCATTTTTGTCCACATTCTACTACAGATTGGATGTCATCCTCCAGTGTTTCTGCCATTTCCTTAGATATGTGTTCATTTGTTTTCTCTCGTGCCTGTTATAGAGCGTGGTGTCATCAGCATATATACCAATCTTAGAGGCAATTTTGTCGGGGAGGTAATTTATGAATATTACGAATAATAAAGGTCCAAGGATAGACCCCCTGAGGCACTCCTGCATTTATATCATATTGTTTAGATGTACGACCGTCGAGGACAACCTGGATTTTTCTCTTATCTAAGAAGGATTTAATTATGTTAAGTATTCGTCCAGTGATACTGTATGATCTGATTTTCCTGAGAAGACCTTCATGCCATACCCTGTCAAAAGCCTTAGATATATCTAGAGCTACCGCTCTACTCTGTCTTGCTTTGTTCAATGAATGGTATATACGTTCAGAGATTACAGTTAGGATATCTACACCAGTTTTGTATTATTATTACTATTATTATTATGATAATAATAAGGGTGCTTGTGCAGTGTATGCACATGTATTTTAAATATTATTTTCAAGTTAAATTAAATTTGGGGTTTGTATTACCGTACACATAGAATCGAAAAAGTTATCAAAAAGCAAATATATGACAAATAAATGTTATCAAAGGCAAGATAAGTTACTCTTCTACCTAACTAGATATGTTTTTAGTGGTTTTACTCACTTTAAAATGTGTAATCGCTTCGAAAATTATACAATGTTTATCGATATATTTTAAAAAGAAAAATGTCGGCATGCTCGCTATTGAACTCAGTAAGTTTGGGAAAATGAGTTCAAACAAACAAATTATACAAAAATACTGTTAGAACCCCACTGAATAGATGTCCGCCTATGTCACAGTAACATATATTGAGCGAGTTTCTAACAGTATTTTGTATAATTGTTTTGTTTAAACTCGTTTTCCCAAACTTACCGTGTGACACAGCAAGCATTCCACCATTTGCATTTTTCAAATACATCGGTAAACACTGTATGTTTTTCAAGACGAATAAACACTTTACATTAAATAAAAACACTAAAAGTTTATCCAGTTTAGTAGAAAAGTAACTTATCTTGTCTTTGAAAACATTTATTTGTCATATATTTGGTTTTTGACAACTTTTTCGAATCTATGTGCATAGTAAAACAAACCCGACATGTAAATTATTTACAGTTAAAATGTTATAAAAACAAAAACTTGAAGTTTTAAATATATTTCAAAGAAATAAATTACGCCCGGTGCTAAAATATTGAAAATTCACCAAAGGTAAAAAAAAAAAAAAAAAAAACTGCCATGAAAAATACTAACTTTAAAATATTTGGAAATACTCAGTGAAAAGTTTTATTTATTATTAAAAGAATGGACTGAAAAATATTATATAAAAATTGTTTGTTTTGCAGTAAAAATAAATTAAATAAGATGAAATATTCGACTTTATCCAATAGAAATAAAAGTTCAAAAACTAGTTCACTTACTATATTTTGTTAGATTAAAATTATCTCAATGTGCAATTATAATAATTATTATCCAAATGGAGAATTGTTCTCTCTCTTTAGAACATACATGGACAATCGCTAACACATATTCGTAGCCATGGACAATTGGTAACACAATCGGTAGCCATATTTTTTATGCCTGTTAGCATGACCACGTGGTTGAATACCAGAAACTTTCTATACCTACAAGTTGATCAGGAAGTGACGTTACGCTGTCATGTGCACTAGCCTACTCTCTCGGTGGTGGTGACCAAACCTACCGAGGTACTTTGTTAACCTCAAGGAAGTGCACACCAATCTTCTGGTGACGTCATCTTGTCTTCCCAACCACCAGTTATATAATCCTGCTATTCTTTCTTTTCCAGCTTCTAGTAACCAGTCAACGTGCTTTTCGTGCCTATGCAACTTCAAGCTTTTCCTATCCATTCAGCTTCCAGTGATGCTCTCTGCATTTTCTTTCCTATCTGGTTTCAAGTGACGTCCTGTCTTTTCCTGTATATCCAGCTTTCAGTGACACTCTTTACCTTTTTTTTTTTAAATACCCAGCTTCTAGTGGCACTCCCTGATTTTTTCTGCTTATTTTACTTCAAGTGACATCCTCTTGCCTTTTCCTGATTATCCAGGTTCTAGCGACGCCCCTTACATTTTTCTGCCCATCCTGCTTCTTTTTCTGTCAATTTCTGTATATCCAGCTTTTAATGACACCCTTTTCCTAAATAGCCAGTTTCCAGTAGCACTCCCTGCTTTTTTCAGATTTTGCTTTAAGTGACATCCTCTGGCTTTTTCTTTATCCAGCTTCCAATAACGTCTTTCTTTTTCCTTTATATTCAGATTTTGATTTTCTGTGTTTTCTCTGTAACAAAAAACAAAAAATTTCTTTTTAACATTTATAGATTAACGTCTTTCACTGAATTTCCTCACCCCTCAACAAAAAATTAGAATCTACATCTTTTAGGTAATTAACACTCGGAAAAAATTAGCAGAAAAAAAGTAAAAAAAAAAAAAAAAAAAAAAAAAGAAACAATTACTTTTAAATTTGGAGCAGAGGATCAGTTTGTATATAAATTTAACGTCAAATGATCCCTCATTTCAGTGCCATTATAGCGTTTTAGGGCAGTTAACATCTTTTACTACTAATCTTCAGTTCTAGTGGCTGCCAGTCAGAATTGCATTTAGGATTAGGTTGGAAGACTATAATAAATGTTTTGAAATATAATTTATTGGCAAAAATATTTTGATATTTATTTAATAGCTCCTGCTTTGTTGCTTACTCGATCATTCAATGTGAGCATGATTGTAAATAAGAAATAGAAATAAAATAAAATTATATCGGCTATGAAAGAAGTTCAAATATTTGGTACAGATGAGGTCTCTGAAAATTTAATGCACAATACAAAATCGACATGACATCAGTTAGAGGAGACAATACAAAATTGTAAAATTACCTGAAACGAAATCATTCCAGGCAAGAAAGTTAATGCAGATTGCTCACTAATTTAACATCAAACAATGTGATACATCGTTCTCCAAACGCACCTAAAAACAAAAATAGTAGCACTAACCCTAAGTTCGAGTAGCTGACAGTTAGGTTTATGTTTAGGATAAGAAAAAAAAATTGAAGGAAGGGGTCATAGATTAACACCATTAACTGAATCTCTTCACTCCATAAGAAAAAAATAGATTCAACTTTTAAGCGATGAACACCCTGAAAGGCTTAGCAGAAAAAAGAAAGACAAAAAAAAACCAATTACTTTTAAATTTAGAATGGGGGAATAGTTTTTGTATATAAACTTAGCACAAAATGATCCTCCACTGTAACGTTTTAGGGCAGTTTACAACATTTTTTACCACTAACCCTAAGTTGGGGTTTACAAAGCGGTAAAATAACCCAAACGAAATTGCTTTAGTCAAGAAAGTTCAATAGCACTAAAAAATGTAATACATCATTCGCCAAACTCACATAAAAAAACAACAGCAGAAAGAACAATGATATTTTTTCTCATAAAATACGGTTTCTAATTAAGTCAAGGAAGTATAAACAATAGAATTCTTTCGCATTTCTCGGGAATAAAAGCAACTTTATTATTTAACTTACAGTATCTTGTCTGGTCACAATGAATTTATCAGGGTAGAAATGCGGTTAGTTAGCCTTGAAGCACACACACGCACGCACACACACGCGCATACACATGCACACACACACGCATACACATGCACACACACACGCATACATACACACGCACACACACACACGTACACACACACATGCATGCATACATACGCACGCACACGTACACACATACATACACATGCACACACACACAACACACACGCACACACGCACACGCACACACACACACACACACACACACTGTATAACTTTTTTTTCTCTGCCAGCCTCGTAACCCCTTCTTTACCTATAACAGTCTTGCAAGTCTTATTTTTTTTGTGACTAGTCTGTTTGGAGTCCAAGGGATATTGTTATGCAACCTCTAAAAAATATCTAGAGTGGAAGGTGTATTTGTTAAATTAAAGCCTTTAATGTTATGGAAAGTAAAGATTTGAGAATGAATGTCACCAAGAACAAAGTGATGATCAACAATTGTAGTATTGGAAAGCTCCCAAAAACAAGAAAGTTGCCCGACTCTGTTTGTGGAAAAGGAGTCGTGTACAATCAGATTTTTTGTGGCACTTGTAAGCAAGTAGTTTGTGTGCAGAAAGTGTAAGACGATGGAAGTGGATGAGATGTGGAGAAATGTATATCTGGATAGGGAAACTTATTAAAGGTACCTCGTAATTGGAGCACAGGAAGGAGCTGGTGCTAATGTGATTGCAAGAGTCGGGAATAGGTAGAGTAAATTCAGGAAAATGCTGCCATTACTAACTAGCCGAGCGTTTGTTTAGAAACTTTGTTATCTTTCTGATCTTCTCGGAACACCCTTGTGACAAACTTCATGCAAATCTTCCACCTTTTCAGTTCCTCGTGAACAATTTTGTATACAGTTCCCACTCTGACATCAAACTGTGCACTTATTGTCTCTATAGATACATGACGGTGCTTATCCATGAAATTCTTTATTTGGCCAATCAACTCTGGTATCCTAGCTTCTTTACTCTTCTCACACATTTCATCATCCCTCAGAGACTCCTTGCCTTCCTCGAATCTCTTATGCTACTCAAAAACTGATGCTCGATTCATGCAAGATGGTCCAAAAGCAATCTGAAACATTCCATACGTTTTTGTGGTATTTTTTTCCAAGTTTAAAACAGAATTTTATTGCATGTGGTTCTTTTAAAGTGCTCTCATGTCCAGATTGCAATTTTGAAATTCACCAGCTGTGACAATCAGGCTTTAGTAGAGTGTATTCCAATTCCTGCTGTAGCTGTTCATTCAAATCTGAAATCATAAAAATTGGTTAGTCATCTGAATTTTCAAGAGACTACAACAATTTTAAATGCCTGTACAAAAAAGTCTGGAAACTTATTGAAGGCACCTCGTAATTGGAGCACAGGAAGGAGCTGGTGCTAATGTGATTGCAAGAGTCGGGAATAGGTAGAGTAAATTCAGGAAAATTCTGCCATTACTAACTAGCCGAGCGTTTATTGACAAAGGAAAGAGTTTATCAGGTATGCATATGCAGTGTGATGTTGGTTTGGGAGATGTGTTGCATGGAGAGAAATGATATGAAATTGATGCGATGGATGTGTAATGTGAAATTTAATTCTGATGAACTCAAAGGAAGGTTAAATCTGGACAGCATACAAAAATCTGTGCAGAACAGGAGACTTTGATGGTATGGTCATATTGAAAGAATGGATAAGAGTTTTGAAATAAGAAGTTCAGTTCGTGTGGGAAGGCCAATGAAAACATGGGAGAAAGTGATAAGTATGGTCTTGAGAGAAGGCTGGATAAATAAAGACATAGCCAGAAATAGATGGGTTTGAAAGTCTATTTCAAAAAGACTATCCAATGCATGCTAGCATGAAAAACGGGTGTTAAGCTGATGATGACATTTGTTGTTGTTGTTGTTGATGACGATGATTATTGTTAGCATTCATTTCCTCGGAATCTTTCTAGTAAGAATTCTTTCTTGCTGGTGGTGGTGGTGGTGGTGGTGGTGGTGGTGGTGGTGGTGGTGATGATGATGATGATGATGTCACAAGTATTTGTAACTAATTTTAATTTTACGAGCTGACATGAGTTTCAAATCTTCTTTCGCCTTTGGGAATTTTTTTACGTTAAATTCACCACTTATCAAGGCCAGGAGGCAACTCAAGGATGTGGGTTAATAATTTTTAGGTGGCTGGTGAGACAACTCAGTGATGATCAGTAATGGTGACACTTAGGTAAGACCTCATTATTTAATTAATGAAAAGCAATATTTTCTTTTGTTTCCATTCTGTTTTTTTTTCTTTTTTTTTTCTTTTTGTTGTTGTTTTTGCTTTGTTTTTTGTTTGTTTGTTTTTGCATAGAAAGCTGAGTTTGGTAAATAAATTGGTGCTTATGCACTTATGTTCACGTGCTATTTATTTTTAACAGTATTTTCAAGTTAAATTTAAGTGTTACAATATTTTTTAATTAAATTGTTAGGTGAAAGTACAGAATAATTACAAAAACTCTCCCCATGTTAAGAATGGCTTTTTAAAATAATAATGTTCTTATTTCAGCACGTTATGCATAAGTGTATAAGTACCAATAAATTTCCACAAGTGGCAAACGTGTGATGTGACTAGAACTCACAAGACATGTCACATTAGTTTCAACTTCCGCTAGTAAAACCCCAGTAGAAAGAAAGGAAGAAAGAAAATGGGGAGAGGTCTACGTCAACGTATGATCAAAAATCAAAATAAATACAGAAACAGTCAACATCTGGAAATTCCCAACTTCAGACAGAACTAAACGTTTAACGAAAAATTAAGACAGAATGAAATAAAGAATTAGGGATATCGTCGCCTGATAAAAAAATAAGGAAGATAGATAGATAGATAGATAGATAGATAGATAGATAGATAGATAGATAGATAGATATTTTAAATTCAAAATAAAAAGTAAAAATAATGGTTATTCATATTATTTGTATTCATCGGACAACTGTTCTCATCTTGAGTGTGATTTTCACAACGTTTCGGTTGATGTAGTGTGAAAAATTCATTTCTCACATCTCAATTTCCTGCCTGCAGAGGCAAAAGAATCCACAAATACAAAAGCCATACCTTTCAAACTCAAAATTTATTCAAATGTAACAGCAATGAAAGTTTATTGGTTCTGTTATTGTCCATTTGCAAAACGGTGGCCTGTTTTGCCCCCATACGCATGGAGCCTGTAGTTCGAATTCCTATTGTCGGAATGTTAGTTCGTTGTTCCTCTTAAGGATCCATGAATGTTCATGGTAAACTCGGCGGGAATGATGGTGCCTATAATTAGGCATAATGTGAGCCCCTTGGGACTCAAGATGAAATGAGATAAGATCCAATATTTGGTAAATAAACATGCAGAACAGTTCTTGAATGTCATCCTCAATTAGGATAAATTCAGCAGCATAAGTAGTCTCTGCTTGTAGAGATGTGGTCTTTCATTCAACAACTGTTTGGTGTTCATGAAGGAATTGTCCAGTGGGAGCCGCTGGGTTTTTTAATCTATCCCGATGCCGAGTTCTGTGTAGACTGAAAAAGAAAGCATGATACAAAAGTGCGTCAAGTCAATCACCTGACACATTCAAATTTAAACCAATGACAATCGACTACGATAACTGTGTGGGCGGTCAAACAAACAAGAAAAGATGGCTGGCGTATGTGGAATTTCTCACAGTAGCCTCCGACCTTCTTCGGGTGTATCTTGTTGAACTCGGGAATGTTTCTGCCGAACTCAGAAATTTGGACGGAATTTCGAGCGGAACCCTTTATTTACTTTAAGGGAGTAGCATACTCTTGTTCCCTTAGCCATGACTGGATAGAGGTCCTAAGTAATTCGGAATTGCAAAACTGAGGATTGAACCTTTAACCGAATATTACAATTAATTTTTTCCAAGTACTCTAAACCACTGTGCCACAGGTTTTTGTAGACAATTCTAGTACGAATTTTAGTAACCTTAAACCTAGTTTATTACTAGTTGTAAATATCACTATTTATTACTAATTATTACTATATATTAACGTATATCTCTCTATATATTAATGCTTTTTGTTTTTTTGTTTTTTTTTGGGGGGGGGGTTACTTATTACTTGTATATATATTATGTATTGTTCATAATTAATGGTTCCCATATCAAATTAAATTCTATACTGGGTCTACTTAGTAATTGGTTATTCCCCAGCATTTGTGCTGCTTCTTTGTGTCGTCTTACTCTCCACTGTTCTTCTTTGTCTATAATTTTTACTTCGTCTCATAATGGTAGATGGTTTCCTTTTCCCTTCCAGATATGGTCAGCTATATCTGATTTTTCAGTCTCTCCATGTACTACGGCTTTTCGATGTTCTTCTAACCGTACTTTCAGTGGGTGACACGTTCCACATTTACATGGGATTTCATCTACACAGTTCTTAATCATGATTTTTACTGTAGGGGGCTTTACTCTCACAAGCTGTTTCTGGAGAGTTGAATCACTCCTGAATACTGTACTGATGTCATATGGATTACATATTCGTTGAAGTTTTTCAGACAAACCCTCCATATATGATATACAAACTGTGGTGAGTTTCTGAGTGGTGTCCTTTTGTGTCTGGTCTAGATTTCTTGGGGCTGATGTTATGCTTTTTGGATACTTGTTTCGGTGGAGGGTTTCTCTTAAACTGTCCATCTCCTCTTGATATGCACTGCTGTTAAGCAATATGTAGTAAGAACAGTTCAAATCAAGAGGAGATGGACAGTTTCAGAGAAACCCTCCACCAACACATTTTCAATCAAATTGTGCACTGGGAGGAAACTTCACATATCTTTCCGCAGTGATTTAGTCCACAATACATTGTAGTCTACATTGCACTGTAGAGAACCTATTGTTGATTTTATAAAATTATTTTTATGTATGGCTTGGATGAAAGTTTAAAATGCAGAAGTAAGGTATCATGTTTCAATTGTGTTCTAAACAGAAACATTCATTTTTAACGCGCCCCTGTCTTATCAAAGAACCTACTCTTTGAATGGCTGTGTGCCTAATTTGTTCATGATGTATTTTTATATGTTGTGCAAATAAATATTTCAAAGAACCTACTGTTAATTTTATATGCTAGACCGTTCTGCTTGCGCAGTGATAAAACTTCTAAAGTGCACTTGTGATGTTAGGTTGTATAAATTGTATATTTGGTCAAAATCAGACTGTTCCTTCTTTAATTGTTTCTTTTTTTTTTTTTGGATTATCGATTTTCAATACTTATCAGAGGCATTGCGACACAAAACCTATCTAAGAATACTCTTAGACACATAAAATACATTTGTGTGATTTTTTTAAAATTAGCTCAGCTGTTTCAGAATCCATAGGAAACGAACACACACACATGTAAACACGCGCGCATATATATATATATATATATATATATACGAGCAGAAGTACCCGTCGTTGATTGGGTTCAAAAACAGCCTACAGAAAATGGACTGTGATTGATGAAAGTATGATAGGTTATGAAAAGGAGGGCATTGTAAAAAGATAGGTTTTGATACTCAAAAATTTTACCCTAAGCAAAATATGATGAAAGTAAAGATAATTTTCACGAAACTATATTTTTTTATATCAACTTTGTTTCCATTCGTAGTCAAGAGTGACCAACAAAATGATGTTTCCTTACAAAGAGTAATACTATATATATAATAATATAAATATACAAGAAATAAATGTTACCATAGTCAATAAAAGTTACTTTTATGGTAGAAAAGTTCATTGGTTTGTATTTTTAAGTAGTTTGTAAAAAATTATTTTTTAATTCACGAACCGGTTTTAAAAAAATCAAAATGGCAGCGACTTTGAAATGGAAAGCCCCGTTTTCAATTTGAAGTAGGGGCACCTGAGCATTCTGTGTTAACAATTTAAGAGAGTTCCGTCAACGTAAGGAATATTTTAGCATATTTTAATGTTTTCCGTTATTTTGTGCTTGAGGAATATTCGATTATGGCATGTGTAGTTTATATAAAAATTCATTTAAGTAGTTATCGCCTCAAATTTCGTTTTAATTTCGGTTCGCTGAAATTATTTCAAGTAAAGAGCATTAAAAACTATTTCAAAACAAAAAAAAACATGAACTGAACTTTTATTGACTATGGTAACATTTATTTCTTGTATATTTATTTTTTCGGGTAGTCGTTTGTTGGCTTTTCTGCTAAACACTCTTACTAAATAATATCGACGAAATATCGGAAAACAAAGAAACAAAAACAGTTTTGAAAAATAATGAAGCTTTACTTACTTTAGTAAAATAATACGATACAGCAAAATGGGATATTAAAAAAGTAAACACGGAATTACTTTAGTTTTTTTTTTTTTTTTTTTAAAGCAAAGAATCGATACAAATATGAATAAGAAGAAAATGGCGCCTTTTTCAAGCAGAACAGCTTCGTTTCAGTTTTACAATATTGGACGGTGTAGTATTGCGCCGTCGGATTCAGGGTTGTACTATTGTAATGTAAAGAATACGCAGAAAGGGTTGTAATCAACTGAATTCCTTCTAGTACACCGACAAAAAAAGCTTAAACAGATATATAAATAAAAATAAAAAGGTTATGTAAATGTCTTTGAAAAGACACATAATCACGTGAGCAGGATTTTTTCCTTCTTTTGACACGATAACATGTAACGTTCTTATTTTTTTATTATTTATCTATTTATCTATTTTCGAAAGAGTGGCACGTGCAAGTGGAGAAGGAAAAAAACACAGAGTTATGCAAAATTTGTGTCGAGATTTGTCTAAAGTTCCGATTTTTTTTTTTTTTTTTTTTGCTTTCACTTTAATAAGAACGTGAATTCATGAGGTGAATTTATTCGACACAATATGATTCAACTCAAAAAATAAATAAAAGCTAACATGAATTAAGATTAAGGTTAAGGTGTTATTGTGGACCCTCACCCCTTTTAAAAAACCTTGTTAAACTTTGTGACATATTTGCATTCTATGGTGGTCAGGCGCGAACGAACACCCCATAATTTTATTATACCATATTTCTTCAAAGTGAAACATAATTATCAAAGTATACTTACAAAAATAGATATGAAAAGTCTTTGTTAAAGTTTGGGCCATATTTCCATTGAGTACAGGCGCGAACGCAGACCCCACAATTTTATTATACCATCCCTATTTAAGTTGAAACATGCTTATCAAAGTATTCTTATGTACATCTATATCAAAAATCCTTGTAAACGTTTTTTTTTTTTTTTTTTTTTTCCATACTTTGGGGGCCAGGCGCGAAAGCAGACCCCACAATTTTAATGAACCACCGTTCTGCCAGATCAAACATACCCATTCCTGATCCTCGATACATCTTCTATCATTATATGTAATCAGTTTTTAAAATAGTCAACCATATAGGAGCCCATTCGTGACCCGACACACACACACACACACACACACACACACACACACACACACACACACAGACGTTCACTTCATATTATATATATATATATATATATATATATATATATATATATATATATATATAGAGAGAGAGAGAGAGAGAGAGAGAGAGAGAGAGAGAGAGAGAGAGGAGAGAGGAGAGAAACAAACGAACAAACAAACAATGAAATAAACAAATAATGAATGAATGGCATAGAGTCTGGCAGAATAATACAACCCACTCACCTCAAAAAAGAAAGAAAGAGTGAGGAATCTATATCGCCTTTTAAGAAAGTAAGGCAGAAAAATAAAGATGTACAGATAGAGAGAGGAGAAAAAAGAAAGCCAGTAAGAAAGAAACGAAGGAGGGGGAGGTTGGGTCCACGTCATCATCCGGCTAAATATTCGGAAAAGAAAGAAGGAAAGAAAAAAGTGATCTCACCATCTGGCAACAAAAAAAATAAAGAAGGAAGGAAGCAGGAGAATAAGGAGAGGGAGAGACTATGACTCAAAGCCACGAAGCTCTCTGCCGTTGACGACAAAAGCCTCTCCTTCTTCGCTTCCATTGACCAACCATGTTTACAAATATAAAAACTACGCAATAAAGAACTACGTGGTAATGTTTTTTGACCACGCGAGGAATTCTCTATACGTGGAGATGACTTTTGATTTTAATGGAAGCCAGTTGACAACAAACACTAGGCAAAGATTGTAGAAGATGCCGTGTGGCGTGGCCCCTGGTCTTGGCAGAGACCATTTTGGATAATAGTGTTTTTGAGTATTGCCAAGGACAAAAGTCACTGTGTGTGTGAGTGTGTGTGTGAGTGTGTGTGTGTGAGTGTGTGTGTGAGAGAGAGGAAGAGAGAGAGAGAGAGAGAAAGAGAGAGAAAGAGAGGAAGTTTCTTATAGGTTCCGAAAGGGCTGAACCTATCATTTGCAAATTTTACACAAAGGTATTTATATGTCTGGCAGTGTTCTTAGGTTTGTACAGAAATTCGTCCGATAAGTATCGAAAATTAAAAAAAATCCGATCCTAAAATAGTCTTTCTTTCTTATAGTTAAAAATAAGGGAATATTTTAGGTTGCACCGGCATGGAAAAATCTCAACAAAAAATTTCTTCACAGAAAAAAGTAGATTTGTTGACAGTTGGAAACGTAGTTCAGTGGTAGAGCATTCGACTACAGATCGAATGATTTCAGGTGTATCTCACCATTTTATTTTAATTTTCTTATTAATGAATTCAATTTACGATAAAATAAAATCGCGACAAATCATTTCTTTGTTTGCATATTTTAAAACTAAATATTAATCAGAAGTGAGTTTCCAGGGCATTCGTCGTCAAGCATATCTATAATATAAAGCTGAATGTGTGTGTGTGTGTGTGTGTGTGTGTGTGTGTGTGTGTGTGTGTGGTCACGAATAGGCTCCTATATGGTTGACTATTTTTAAAAACTGATTACATATAATGATAGAAGATGTCAGAATACATACGCAAATAGGTATGTTTGATCTGGCAGAATGGTGGTTCATTAAAATTGTGGGGTCTGCGTTCGCGCCTAGTCCACAAAGTATGGAAATAAAAAATTTAAAAATTAAAAATAAAACGTTTACAAGTGTTTTTGATATAGATGTACATAAGAATATTTGATAAGTATGTTTTAACTTATATAGGGAGGGTATAATAAAATCGTAGGGTCTGCGTTCGCGCCTGGCCTCCATAGAATGGAAATAGGCACAAACTTTAATAAAGACTTTTCATATCTATCTGCGTAAGTATACTTTGATGCGTAAGTATACTTTGATAATTATGTTTAAGTTTGAAGAAATATGGTATAATAAAACTATGGGGTGTTCGTTCGCGCCTGACCTCCATAAAATGGAAATATGTCACAAAGTTTAACAAGGTTTTTTTAATATAGATCCACATAATATTGTGATAAGTGTTTCAGTGTGAACAGGTATGGTATAATAAATTATGGGGTTTATCTATTTTATTTTTACTTTCATCATATTTTGCTTTTGTTTTGATAACCCCAAATTCGAAGCTATCTCTTTACAACCCTTCCTTTTCATAACCTATAAGACTTTCATAAATCAGAGTCCGTTTTCTGTAGGCTGTTTTTTAACCCATGCAACGACGGGTACTTTTGCTAGTATATATATATATATATATATATATGACGTGCTGGCGTGATATTGCAAACAAACACAGACGGAATTTGATGAACTACATTTTTTTTTTTTTTGCGAATTAGTCCACCGGGCAAATTATTCCTCGTAATATATAATGTTCAATAGAGGATTTATTATGTCAGAATACATACGCAATTTGTATAAATTAAAATATCCTGTTTAAGCATATTGTACGACCGAGCAACGCCGGGTGTCCATCTATTTTTAGTATAAAAGCTGTGTTTTAGTAAAAGAAGAAAATTATATAACATATAATATGTGTGTGTATGTATGTGTGTGTGTTTGTGTGTGTGTGTGTGTGTGTGTGAGTGTGTGTGTGTGTGTGTGTGTGTGTGTGTGTGTGTGTGTGTGTGTGTGTGTGTGTGTGTGTGTAATATGTTTATACAAACATTATTGATTACATATCTGCATATATGTTTCTGCGGTGTCTCTTTTCAGAGAGACTATGTCATCAGGCTAAATTGTTCTTCTCAAAACCAAATTCAAAATTTATTCTTTTTATATAAAAGTTTTTTTAGTTGGACTATTTTGTTTGGTCATACGTTGAGAACATCACCAATATGACCTCCCACAACATGAAAGCCAGCCTGGTCGCTGAGTATCTGACGAGCTCCTGCCGAGCTCCTGCTGGACTCCTGCCAACGCTTGTGGAAAAGGTATGTTCCCAGTTCCAGACCGGTATCGAGGCAGTGATTAAGGCTGAAGGCGGCTACATTGAATAGATGTCAGTTCTACTACATAATCAAGTTACCACAATTGATTTTTTCAAGAAAAGTCTTAAAATAAAGTCGTAGTGTTATTTTCTTTAGTGTTGGGATAAATTTTACCCTGAAACAGTTCAATTCTCACACGTGAGAATGCAGTAATAATTCTGGGAATAAGTTCTATGGGAAAACGCTTTTCAGACTGATATGCTAATGGATATGGCATGCACATACGCACACAAACATATCTCAATTACGCACCGGTTATTTTCCCTTGTTTCAACTTTAGATTTGTCCGACAGATGGCGTTTCTACTTCCTGTTCTGCTCACTAGCTACTTCCGTTATCTACCTATCTCTTTCTCTTTCTTTCATCTGACTGTCAATGTAAGTAATAATTGAGATATGTTTGTGTGCGCGCGAGATATCTATTAGCATATCAGTCAAAACCATCTGCCCATAATACTCCCCGCCAAAGCTGCCTAAGCTGCTCAGCCTGAACTGCATCGCTTAGAGTGAACATTTGCCACCTGTTCAAATCTAAAGAGTATACAAGGGCAAATAACCGTACGCGATTAATTTTGACTAACTTCTACCAACTGTGCAGACCACTTGCGCATGCTTCCTAGGCTCAGCAACACAGTGCAGTATACTATTGCAAATCTCTCGCACTTTCAATCCACAATGGTCGTCTTCCACACAGTTACACAGGCTTCGAATAGTCTTTGTTGGATATCTTTTCCTGCCGTAACCTCTTTTCTCCTTAGCCTCCGACTATTTAGTGGGAAGTATTATGGGCAGACGCTTTTTTCAGACTGATATGCTAATAGATATCTCACGCACACACACACACACACACACACACACACACAAACATATCTCAATTACGCACCGGTTATTTGCCCTTGCCTCAACTTTAGATTTATCCAACAGGCGTTGTTTCTAGTTGCTGTTCCGCTCTCTCTCTCTCTCTCTCTCTCTCTCTCTCTCTCTCTCTCTCTCTCTCTCTCTCTCTCTCTCTCTCGTCTGACTCTCAATTTAAGTAGACGCATTTTTCCGTTTGCTTCGGCAGGCAATATTACGTTTTAGGATAAAATGTATACACTTTCGTTTATAAGGTAACATGATACGATATGCACTAACAAAATCTCTTGTGCACCCACGCACGCATACACAACGAACATTTCAACTTTATGCATGCTCGTTTGTTAGCAACTGCACACACGCTCTTATTGTTCCTTTTCCATTATGTTTAAATAAATGGTTCTTGTATATATGTAGGTCGTATGTCCGTGTATGTCGGTATTTTGGTTGTATTAAGTTGAGGTCGAAGTATTGGACACGTTTTATACCCTCTGCAGATCAGTAACCCTGATCCCTACAGTTCTGAAACAGAAACATGGCAACAGCTTTTGAGAGAAGGAACACAACAAATATTTAGAGCAATTTTACTTGGTGGAAAAGTGAATGTTCAGAAACGATGAATATTGTTAGGTTTACGAAAACGTGCTTCGCAGGAACTTTTCTGAGTGAAGAGTTCAAGTAACAGGTTGCACGTGGGCTTCCCTCAATTCTGGCTTTTTCGTGTGGACGTAAATATATTCTGCTTCTTGGCCTTACAACCAAATGTAAGCGAGAATTGGAGGATGAATAATGACTGACACTTCCGTAGTTTAGTTTTTGTTGGTTTTCATTTTTGGAAAGAGTTCGATAAGGCACAAGGGGAGACAATCACGAAATTTACTCAACTTTGCGAAAGTTTTTTGAAAATCAAACCAAATATAGTAACACACTAACACAACAGAAAACATAAATTACATTTGTTAAACTTTGTTTTTTAAACAAATACTTTCTTTCTTTCTTTCTTTTTTGTTTTTTATTTATTTATTTATTTATTTATTTATTCCGGGGGGGGGGGTCATCTGTCATAATAAATTAAAATTTCGAAATAAATTAAAACAACGAACAGTTTCCACATAAATTATGATTTATAAATAATTTAATACAGTTACTAGTGGAAGAATGTATAATTTCTTTTCCTTTTTTCCTTTTTTTATTCTTCTTTTATTTTATTTACTTTTTTAACAATCAGTGTTCCTAATGAATTAAAATCTCAAAATAAAGTAAAACAACGAACAGTTTATTTCCAACTACTTCATCTCCAGAGGAAATGTCATGATTGTCTCCCCTTGAATGAAAACCAAAGAAAATTAGGTAAATTTTCAGATTAGGTCCACCTCCACAATTTTCTTTTAAATGACGACTGTTATAAGTTTTCGGCTATGTTGAATACCACAATCAGATTAAAATTTTGCAGAAATAAGTAGTTATCGAGATATAAAAAGTTGTATTATGCATTGTATTCTTTGGCGGCCAGTGTCAGTCATAGATGAGTAGATTTGTTTCTGGCGCGCGCATGCGCCTAAAAAAGATGGCCACCAAAGCATACAATGCATAACTTTTTATATCTCGATAACTACTTATTTCTGCAAAATTTCAATGCGATTTTTGTATTCAGCATAGTTGAAAACCTTTAACAGTGTCATTTAAAATAAAATTGTGGTAGTGGACCTAATATAAAAAATACCGAAAGTTATAATGCAGAAATAGCAAACTTTCTACTAGTTAATGTTGTGTTTATGCTATTTTCTAGATTCCGACAGCTAACTAGAATTAGATTGCCACAAGATAATCCTTAGATTAGCTCCAGATTATCTTAGCCGAATTTCGTACAAGTGTAAACAGACGAGTAACAATATTTATGTTGTCTTCTTTGGTGATATGAAAGAAGATTATATTGAGGATTATTTATTTGTATATAATACGTATGACGTAATTGGAGATTGTCACTGAAAATATTTCTCTAAAGATATACGATGTGGCCAAATGTTGATCATTTATCCAAACAGTATCGTTGCTTGTCGGCACGTTGTATTTTTATTTAACTGTTGGGTATGTGGTTGCATGTGGTGCCATTTTGTAATAAAATACGACGACATACATGCTGTTGGTGGCCACCGTTCGTCTCAGGAAACGATGGTGTAGCAGTGTAGCTACATAGTCTGGGAAGAGTGATATGGGAGGATAGCTGTTTCCCATGCAGCAGCCCCCCCCTACCTCCATAAAGCCAGAGGATCCAAGAGAAAGACAGAGTTGATACAGCTTGGCTCTAACTGCGCTGCAGCAGTGACAATATAAAGTCAGGCTGCTTTAGGAACTCCCTCTCTGGATTTTCTGTCGGGGTTTACTCCCTTGGCCTTTCTACCGCTTAGGTAATCCCACAAGGCAGCGAAGGATTTGGACCAGAGTTGCCTTCTCCTTGACAAGCCCTAACTGCCCAAAGTGACTGGTTTTAAAGTGCCAGTAGACCACCTTTGCTCCTTCTCCCAGTTAGTATAGACAGTTTCGCTGGGCTTAGTAGTATAATCATATGAGAAAGCCAAGAGGTGGACTTGGTTGTAAGAGACTATTTGAAATGCACGTTTTGTGGGCATTTTAAAGGAGAGGGAGCTTATCCCAATACCACCCCCGAAACCTAATCAAGAAAAAGCCTAAACAACAGCACATAATAGCTGTACCTAAAACCCTTGGAACCTAAATAAGAAAAAAACTTAAACAACGACACATGATAGATGTACGTAAAATCCTTGAAACCCAACAACAAAAAACTAAACAAAGACACATAATAGCTGTACCTAAAACCTTTGAAATCTAAACAACAAAAAACTAAACGACACATAATAGCTGTACCTAAAACCTTTGAAATCTAAACAAGAAAAACCTAAACAACGACACATAATAGCTGTACCTAAAACCTTTGAAATCTAAACAACAAAAAACTTAAACAACGATACATGATAGATGTACGTAAAATCCTTGAAACCCAAACAAAAAAAACTAAACAACGACACATAATAGCTGTATCTAAAGCCTTTGAAATCTAAACAACAAAAAACTAAACGACACATAATAGCTGTACCTAAAAACTTTGAAATCTAAACAAGAAAAAACTTAAATAACGACACATGATAGATGTATGTAAAATCCTTGAAACCAAACCAAAAAAAAAAACTAAACAACGACACATAATAGCTGTATCTAAAACCTTTGAAACCCAACAGCAAAAAACTAAACAACGACACATAATAGCTGTACCTAAAACCTTTGAAATCTAAACAACAAAAAACTTAAACAACGACACATGATAGATGTACGTAAAATCCTTGAAATCCAAACAAAAAAAACTAAACAACGACACATAATAGCTGTACCTAAAACCTTTGAAATCTAAACAACAAAAAACTTAAACAACTACACATGATAGATGTACGTAAAATCCTTGAAACCCAAACAAAAAAAAACTAACCAACGACACATAATAGCTGTACCTAAAACCTTTGAAATCTAAACAACAAAAAACTTAAACAACGACACATGATAGATGTACGTAAAATCCTTGAAATCCAAACAAAAAAAACTAAACAACGACACATAATAGCTGTACCTAAAACCTTTGAAATCTAAACAACAAAAAACTTAAACAACGACACATGATAGATGTACGTAAAATCCTTGAAATCCAAACAAAAAAAACTAAACAACGACACATAATAGCTGTATCTAAAACCTTTAAAACTTAAACAACAAAAACCTAAACAATGACACATAATAGCTGTACAAAATATATTTATTTATTCTGACGACAATATAAAATAGTTTTATGTTTTGGTTTGTTCTTTCAAAATTAAGAAGGATTAAATAAATGTCCTTGGTGAAATTGCAATCATATCTGGTTGTTTGGTTTTTCCTTAACGGAAAAATAGTCTTTTGTGTGCGTGTGGGTCTTGGAATTTATTATGTATGTGAATTATCGAATTGATGTCGCTTTGGTTAGGAAACACTTGGAAGGTTCAAATGTATGTGTAGAGATTGTACTTAGACAGTGTTACACCAAGGCGTTGTGGACGCATCAGCTCCATTGCCTAACTACCGGAACTTAGTTTGTGTGTGTGTGTGTGTTTTTTTTTTATTCTTGATCTTTGATTTGATTGGTCGAAAGGAAGTTTTATCATTTACTCTTTTTTGCATGTATTCTTTATTTTGGATGACTCACTGATTCTAATGAAATCAATAGCAATGGAGAAAGGAGGACAGAGAGGAAAATGAAGAAAAAGTGGAGTTACAATCTGGTGAAACCAGGATAAATATTTCATCATCGTTTTTACCGTCATTTTCATAGTAGTAGTAGTAGTAGTAGTAGTAGTAGTAGTAGTAGTAGCCGTAGCAATGTCGGTGGTAGCATATCTTACACATATTATTAACTCATGATGGGACGATATAGTCTACAATATAAAGGAAAATTAAAAATGCTGTAACAGAAGAAACAACTAACAAACGGCATCGAGTCTGTTTCGACCATCAGGTGATGAGATCAGGAAAAGAAAAAGAAAAGCAAAAAGAGTCTGTAGATGGATTCTTCGTATATACATGGCATTCATTTGCATATAAAGGGAGGTACTCTTGCAGAATTTGATTCGGATCCTCAGGGTTTTCCGTTAATTATAGTTCGGGCTCGACCAGCAGTCATCAGACTAAGCCGAGCGAAGTAACAGACTCAGACGAATTACAAAACTAAAAAACGTGACTGGAAAAAAGGAATACAATAAATAAAAAAAATAACAAAAATCTACTGTAAATTTACTGAATATATATTTTTATTATTTATTTATTTATTTCTATTAATTTTTTTTTTTCGAGAAAAGTTGCATTTTGTATTGTTCCTTAGCTTTTATTATTTTCTTTTGCAATTTTTATCAACAAAAATTGTCTTTTTTCCCCCAAAAGCAGATGATTGCTTTTTTGTAAATTGCCAGGTGAAAGTACAGTTTTTATCAAGAAAACTTACACATCTTTTATTCAAGAAAATTGGCAGTAAACGGTTTTTGTCAACATAAGTTGTTGTTTTTTTTTATAAGAAAAGATGAATGATTTTATGAAAACCATAAATTGGTAGGTGAAAGTACAGGAAGAAGTTTCTTTTCAAGAAAATTTACAAATTATTTTTTGCCTAAATATGTTAAAAGATAAACAGAAAAAATATCCCCATCACTCAAAAAATAATTAAAAATTACATTTTTCTTTTATACAAGAAAAACTATATCGATTTAGCGTTTCAATACTTGAACGACGCTCGGCTTAATCTGGTGATTGCAGTCGAGCCGAAGCCATAATTGATGGGAAATCCTGAGGATTCTGGTCAAATTCTACAAGAATACCAAAGGGAATAGCGGCTATAAGGAGAACGAATTAGAGAAGACACTGAGTCGAGTTTTTGACAGCTGAGAGAGAGAGAGAGAGAGAGAGAGAGAGAGAGAGAGAGAGAGAGAGTGAGAGAAAGAGAGAGAGCATAGATGTTGACAGTTAGTGTTGTGAATTGAGTTGAGAGAAGTTGGTACAAATTGTGGAGTTGGTAAGATAGAGTTCTGGTAATTCTTATCTATTTATTTTATTTTTTATTTATTTATTATTTTTTATTTATTTATTATTTTTTATTTATTTATTATTTTTTATTTATTTATTTATTTATTTTATTCATTTATTTACTTTTATTTATCTATTTATTTTTATTTATTTATTTAATTTTATTTTATTTATTTTTATTCATTTATTTTTTGTTTTTGCATAACAGACGATTATTCGGGAATCGGGAAAATCGAAACTTTTGTGGATATCCGAATCAGTACAGGAATCTGAAAAAATTGTACTTATTTTCTGGTGTAAAAAACGATTCTTTTAATTGTTTTTTTCTTTTTTGTTTTTTGTTTTTTAGACTTAATTTTCTATTGCTGGTCCTAATGATAAAACGATAAATATTTATTGATTTTAAACGACCAATAAAATTTAAAATTTATCGATCATGTTTCCGGACAATTGTATTCTTTGCTTGCAAAAATGTATGCACATATTAACGGTAATCCAAAAATTAAAAAATAATAATATTAACAATCCTATAGCTAAATATTTAAAATTATTAAAATAATCGGAATCGATAATTGTATCTAGATTGTAAATTTAGAATAGAATCAACAAGGGGACCTTGCTTAATTAGAGTCTAATGACAATGGATCAAGTTCAAATCTATTGAATTTCCAAATAGGAAGTTTTGCCATATTATCTCTACTATTATATAAAAGACACTTTGTGGGGGAGGGGGTTTCTATGGGCTCCAAAACAGCTGGCCCGATATTTATGAAATTTCACATAAATGTACTTTATGTATCTGGCAATGTTCTTAGATAGGTTTTGTATCGTTGATTGGGAGATCCTATTTATTAAAAAAAAAGGATAGAAGGTGATAACATACTTTAAACTAATATATAGATACACTAATTTACTGCTTGTAGAATGTTATCACCCTATATCCTCCTTTTTAATAAGTAGGATCTTCCAATCACCAAACACGCAATGAAAAAATAATAATAATAATAATAATAAGATAAAATAATGCTGCTTTTGGGCTGTACGTGAAATTAAAATATACCTTCTTGATCCAAGGGTAGTATCTGTTCGGTCTAAAAATAATATAATGATATTGTGGGATTTTAGTTCATGCCAAGCATCCATACAATGGCAATATGTCACAATCTCCTATAAGGATATTGGAGATAAACCGTAATAACCAGATATAGTTTGAAACTACATTAACCAGATTATTTAGAAAAATACTTTTACAGTTTTAACAAAAGGGTTACAATAATATTTTAGGGTCTCCATTCACGTCCATAGAATAACCAGCAGCAATATATCACATATGAAAGATGCTGCTGTGGAATTTCCACAGATCCCACTTGTACAGGGTGGAATGATAAATTTGTCACCTTAAAGAAAACAACACTACAGCTTTATTTTAAAACTATTTTTGAAAAAAATCAATTCACATAACTTGATTATGTAGTAGAGCTCACATCTATTCAATATAGCCGCCTTCAGCCTCAATTACCACCTTTATACGGGTCCAGAACTGGGAGCATGCCTTTTCCACAAGCGCTGGTGGGAACTCGGTGAATACTCGGCAGATGGCGACAATCAGGCTGGCTTTGGTGTTGTAGGAGATCATGTTGGTGATGTTCTCGATGTATAACCAAACGAAGTAGTCCAGCCGGTTCAGGTCAGAGGAGGCAGTGAGAGAAGGGTATAAAGTCGTAGCACTCCTTCTAAAGCCAAGCTCAGGTCTCTTTCGACTTGTGGGCCAGCGCCGAGTCTTGCTGCTACACCCAGGGTCTACCAGCGGCCACCTGATTGTACCAGGGGATCACCACACTCTTCAGCACATCCAGGTACACTTTTGTGTTGACTTTCACGCCGACTTCAAAGACGTGAGGTGGCATGATATGGCCTTGACTTGAAACCATACCAAAGAACATAACCGTGGCCAGAAGCTTTGTATTCATCACCCTGGGCACGTTCCTGTTATTTGTGGCAATCCAGCGATGCATTTTGATGCTGGCAATGGTCCTGTTGTCATAATTTAGATCAGTAGAGAGCATGCGTTGTACAGTGGCGCATCTCCGATCTTGCTCATTGAACATTGTGTCACTTTCAGATTTGATAGAAGGTTGCTATCGTTCTTGGGATTCATACACGACTGGCCAACTAGTAGATGGTATGCAACAAAAAAAGAAAAACAATTTTCATCAAACGGAAGTGGAATCATGTCGTCTTTTCTAAGGTGACAATTTTATCGTGCCACCCTGTAAATCCATGCATATCATCGTGAATAAGATAAGCTAGTTAATTAATGAATGTATCCTTATGAATTTTGGAATATATATTCAAGGCAACAAGGTGAGTAACATGACCATATTTATTTTTGTAAATGATAGCATTAAGAGGTTTATATAAATTTAGTACGAAAAATTGTTATTATTGATTCAATCATCATGAATTTTGATTTGGTGTTTCTGTTCCATTCAAGAATAATCTAGTTATTGTTTTGATAGACTATCTTTGAGATAATACTGCAGATAAAAATTAGGTAGGAGGTGAGCTTGGGATGTATGTGACGCCCATTTAGTATCATACCTCTTACTAATGAGACGATCACCAAAGTGTCCTTGCATATCATTGAACGGCAATAAAACGAAAACTAATGGACATTCATAATTGGAACTTGTTGGACAAGTTTATTCATCTACAAATATGGTTGGACTGCAGATACAATTGTGCATTTTATTCACAATTTCATGGGGTGCATTATTTTATGGGGTAGTGTAGGGGATACCTTGTACTATTGAAGGCGATTAAAACGTTTCTGTCAAATAATTCACTAATTTAAAGCTACAGGGTGGAATTGGCTTGAAAAGATTAAAATTAAAATAAAAACAAATGAGTCGATATGGATAATCATCATAACAATTTTATGCTACATTAAACAAACATATTGACATTTTTGTTTTTGTTTTGAATTTAGTGTGACAGATTCTTTTTAGCAATACGACAGGTTTCAATAAAACTGAGTCATGATTGGTGGTGTCATATAGTGCTCTATTTTTTAGTTTTCCACTTGGAGCTATTGTTTGGATGATAGTGACGATATATATATATATATATATATATATATATATATATATATATATATATATATATATATATATATATATATATATATATATCTTTACTCATTCAATTTTTTCTTTCTGCCATTCGATTATTTATTTACACCTCATTTACAGATATATATATATAGTCTGTTTATTATACAAACATTATTGGTTACATACGTGTATACACGTTTCAGTGGAATCTCAATTCAAAAAGACCACCTCATCAGACCAAAATAGGGGACGTTATTGAAATGAGAATCAAGTTTACATTTGTTTTTTTATAAAATATATTCGGGTGTGGTTAATGCTCTGAAAGGAAGGATAGTGTATAGTTTGTGAATGTGGATAGTATAGACTTTGGAAAGGGAGCAGGATGGAAGGGCGTTGAAAGAAAAGGGAGGAAGTACGATCCTGTGTGGTCAAACTGTTGCAGCAGGGAGTTATTAGTTTCATTTTTAGTTGTCGGTTGTTTATTGGCCTAAGTTTTTTCTTTGATTTGAAGTAATATTATACCTACATCATTGCAGCTTTCCTATCTTAAATCTTTATGATTATTTTTTCTTTTCTGGTGGTGACTTCCTTATCTATTTTATTGATAAGCTCTATTTATCAATTTATTTATTTATTTATTTATTTGATTTATTTATTTTATTCCTTGCTATTTTTATCCTTTCATTTGTTTCTCGGTTTTATTTATTTATTTGTTTATTCATTTCAAAATATACGTCCACATAATCAAATTAACATTCAGCGGGCAAACAGGCTTATTTATATGATTTAAATAAAGGTGGTATACTGGGAGTTATATTTTCCATCCTAACGCTGTGTTTGAAATAATTACTCAGGCAAAAGTTTAAAGGTTATATCTATATGTAAACTTAATTTTGATGGTTGTCATTCTTTCATTTGGGTTGTTTATTTTTTCCTCAATACTAGAATATAAATATATTTTATAAGTTTATGTGTTTCGTTATAGAGTTAGGTTTTACAACCCAAATACATAATAGCATATACGTGTCTATATTGGTAGAATATTCCATTCCCATAATTCCTGTAGTTAGGGTACTTAGTTATCGTTTGGGATCAATTACGTGGTTGGTTACCTTATGTAATGCTGCTTTACGATAATACTTCTCATAGGTAGAAATCAATATTTCAATTATAAGTGTGCTAGACCTATAGATTATTTTAGTTAATCATTTTTGGATGTTTCATTAGTAAGTATGCAAAGTGCACTCACCTTTATCCAGTTGGTAGTATATTTTTTTTGTGTTCGTTTAGTTTAGCTTTAAACGGTAGCGTTTTAGATGATGTTGAGGAGTAACAGGAGCACTTTCCTTAATTTAGCTAACTTATTTATGCTAGCCCATTCTTTAACGTTTTTCGGTTAGTATAGTTCTTAATTAGAATTATGTCGATTTGTAGTAAGTATAGTTATTAATTTGTGGTGTATCAGGACTACTTTGTGTCCTTTCAGCTCTTCCCTTGCTTCATTTATTAATTAATTAAGATATTAGGAGTGAGAGGGGTTATGTATTACATTACTACTGTGAGCGGATTGCTATTCATTTAAAGCGTAGACTCTAAAGTGTTTGCAGCTTATAGTCAATTCAACTTCTACATTTAATAATTTTTCACGGTCCTTAAATCTAATAATCTGAAATTTCTCCGCTAAGCATAAATAAAAGGGTGAAGTTAATGAACTACATGTTTTAGTCTTCCTAAATATTTTCCATTGAACTAAAACTTTTTTATTCGCTTCAATTAACTTCCAGTAGTGTACAAAGAGTAAGGTGTCCATAGCATATACTTTATTATTCATTAACAGTGTGTTACAATAGAATCTATTTTTAAATGTCATTGCCTGTGTATAAGTTTTCTTTTTCTGGATTTTCTATGGTGCATATTTCAGCCTGGTATAACACCGAGGATGTGAGGCAATTATTGCTTAGTGGGCATTCGGTCGATCTTTGGCAATTACAGGTCTTTCTGTTACCACTATTATTAGTGTCTGTAGTCGGATTATTTCTCCTTAATATTTTATTATTGTGCTTTTATGATTTTTTTTTCCAGATTTCCAGTACTGCTGTAGCTTAGTTTTAAGATGCTTTTGTTAAAAATTTCATGTAGTGTACTACCTAGTCGGAAGTGTTTATTCATAAGATGTAGGAACCTATTCGCAAGTTTTGTTTTTACCATTAGGTGGAAGGGATAACTGCGTTTCCTCACCATACCTCCCTCCAAAACCTCTACTATTCACATTCACAAACTATACAACCCCTTCCTTTCACAGTGTTAACCACACCCAAATATATTTTATAAAAAACGAATGTAACCTTGATTCTCATTTCAATAGCATTCTATTTTTGGTCTGATATGGTGATCTGACTGAATTGAAATTCCATTGAAACATGTATGCACATACGTAACCAATAATGTTTGTATAATAAACAGACAATATACCAGCTCTGTTCTTCATTCTTTAATAATCACGCGGGGCATATATATAATGGTTGTATAGTTTGGTTTCCTAGATATAGATCCAATAAAACTTGTGTGATTATTAAAGAGTGCTCAATGGAGGACAGAGTTGGTATGTAGTCTGTTTATTATATAAAGATTATTAGTTGCATATATGTATACACGAAAACATGTATGCACATATGTAACCAATAATGTGTGTATATATATATATATATATATATATATATATATATATATATATATATATATAAAGTGGGAATGTGTGTGTGAAGGCAATTGTCGACCTATAAACTCAACTAATTTTTTTTTGGTATATAGAGAATTCAAACAATTGAAAAACTTTTTAAGCGGTTTTCATCCTGAAGAAAAAGGGCTGCTAAGGGGTAAAAAGTGAAAAATTGGTACTTGGGAGGGGGGGTCATCGTATTTTTATCTGTTTGCCAACTTTTTCACAGGGTTTGAAAACACTCTCCAAAGACCGTGGCAAACTGGTCTAATGATTATCGTCTTTAACTCACTGTCTTTATGTTTTGGTTTCGATCTCAACTTGGGTATTTTCTTTTACTTTTTTACTTACAAGAAGTGAACTGTTTAGAAAAAAAATTATTTATATGCACATGTCTCAGTTTCTGTATGAATTAAAATATAATACTTATGCTTATTTTACAACTGGGCAACGCCGGGCGGCCTGGTAGTATATATATATATATATATATATATATATATATATATATATATATATATATATATATATATAGAGAGAGAGAGAGAGAGAGAGAGAGAGAGAGAGAGAGAGAGGGGGGGAGACTTAAAAGGCATAATCATTCTTGTCATGACGATTTATGAATTTGTCTAAAGAGCAAGTTGGGTTGAAATCTCATGATGCGTATATAGTGCATAATTTTTATGGCACTTATTATTATTATTATTATTATTATTATTATTATTATTATTATTTTAATTATTATTATTTTTTTTATTAAAGACATTAAAATTGTTGTGCGTTTGTTTTTATTTGGTGTTGGCACTTTTGTTTATTACTCTCAATTTGTGCCATTGTCTTTCTTTATTTAAGCGGCACTCTGTAATTGTGGGAAGAAGAAAAACTGGATATGTCACCCATTTAACTTGGCCTTGGAATAATAATAATAATAATAATAATAATAATAATAATAATAATAATAATAACAACAACAACAACAAGAGGCAGAAGGAAGAAGAGGAGGGGTAGGAGTGAGAGAAGGACAGCGATTGATAAGTATAGAAGGATGGATGCTACACCAGAAGACTATACAAATACATAATCCAAAGATCACTTTATTTGTCCGTGGCATGCTGCTGCTACTACTACTACTACTACTACTACTAATAATAATAATAATAATAATAATAATAATAATAATAATAATAATAAGAGACATTGTCAAGGAAAATAATATAAGAAACCAGAAAATAAAAGACACAATGGTACACGTACATCAAATCTGTTGCCAAGGCCGCTGGAAAAATGGTGGGATCCTTCTATCGATCCAGTAGATATATCACTGCTGATGCAATTCTCTATCTATATAAGAGCCAGGTACGTCCAAGGATGGAATACTGTTGCCACATCTGGGCAGGAGCTGCTAGAAAGAACTTGTCCTGCCTTGATAGAGTTCAAAATAGACTTCGTAGCCTCGTAGGAGATGTCTTTTTCTCTTCCTTGCAACCTCTATCTCACAGAAGAGATGTTGCGAGCTTGTCTCTGATGTATCGTTATTTTCATGGAAAGTGTTTGACTGAGCTTCAGTCTATGGTCCCCCCTCACCAAACTTTCACAAGAAACCCGTCTAGCTGAAAACACTATCAATAATTCCCCCCTCTTTATCTGTGCCTAAACCTAAACGTAGATTCCATGAACAAAGTTTCTTTCTTAGAACTGCACGCCTGTGAAATTGTCTTCCATTTTCCTGCTTTCCGGCTGAGTATAATATGGCTGTCTTCAAGTCTAACGTAAATAAGTTCTTGATGAGCCGTTCCCTATAAGTTAACAAATTTACCGAATTTTCATTACTAATGATTACTATATTTTCCAATTTCTACTGTACACTCTTTAACCCTTATCCTTGAGTGGTCTCTTGGCCTTGATAATGTGGTGATGCCTGTGTAAAAAAAAAAGACAAGAAAAGTGGGAGAGGAAGCATTACATAAGAATGAGCAGTAAAGAGAATCACAAAAACACCTGCATATAGCTAAGAAAAGGACACTTGACGTTTGCATTTTAAACTTTAATTCAAATCATTATATATGAAAAATAATTTTATTAAATCAACAGTAGGTTCTCTACAGTGCAATGTACATTACAATGTATTGTTGACTAAGTCACTACGGAGAGACATAGGAAGCTTCCTTCAAATAACTAAAGCAGGCAATCAATCGATTTCATGAAAAATAGGCGATTTCACTGATTTCGATGGCAATGAAAATAACAATAAAAATAACATGTGAAACATTCTCTGATCCTCATTCAATAGCAGGTAACGTCGGGTAACGCTGCTAGTTTAACAACAAAAATGCCGACTAAAAAAATAATATAACTCATCTGTTTGTTTGTTTGTTTGTTTGTTTGTTTTGTTTTCTTTTCCGTAAAATCAAGTGTCTCATTCCTTCCTGTGTATTTGGAGCAGCGGGGTTTTTCCTTGTTTAAAAAATAAAATGCTTGATATTAAAAGTTTTGTTTTGTGCTGTCACTTACTCACACACACACACACACACACACACACACACACACACACACACACACACACACACACACTCGTGCGCAAATAAACGAACGTTTATTAATTTTAATTTCCCCGCGCATTTGCACGAAAATAAATTCTTTCAGCAACGACATAATTTCAAATACGCCCACACGCTTTTCTCACAACAACACAAGTAAAATGGACATATTTCTGGCGGACGTAGTTGAAGACAGTACCACGTGACACAAGCGACCAATGAGAAAATTTAGAAGATTGTCCTTTTAACGCTTTTCCAAAAACCAAATGCCAGTAGGAGCAATCTTGTGCTGGAGCCGGTTCAAAAAGTATTTAAACGCAACAAACATTATTTCTTCCCTTTTTCCCCTTCTTTCTTTTTCTCTTCTCGCTCCGACGTGACACGAGAACATGCCTCTCGTTTTCATCTCATCGTCGTTTTCAAATCTATCGCAACCTTAATTACACACGCCACGCACCTAAAAATCACACGTATGCACACACGCACCCATTCCGTACATTTTCTATGAGAGTTAATAAGAACGGACTACTTTCCTCATGGGACTTTTGAATAAGGCGAACTTCGCCAGTTAAAACACAAACCTTGAAATAAGGACATTATTTTCACACAAGACTTTCACCTTTTAATTGTATAATTTAACGAAGGACTTTCATCTAACATAACCTTTTAACCTTAATAATTCCACAAAGGATTTTTCACCTACTTTCAGCATTCTAATCATAATGATCTCTCAAGAACTCTTATCGATCGGACCTTTGCTTGTTCATCTTGTTATTTTGTTGAAAAATAAATGCGGTGCATTTTAAAGAGAAGGAGGTGTCATTTTGTTTTATTCCTTTTTATTATTATTATTATTATTATTATTATTATTATTATTATTATTATTATTATTATTATTATTCTGTTTAGGGCAGAGAAATTAAATTTCACTTAAACTTCTTTTCCCCTACAGTTTGAATAGTTTTATTAAATAGATTGGTAAATATATTTTTTAAAAAAAAATGCATTCAATATAGTATATTAAGTTGGTGCAAAAAATAATGTTTTTTGATGTAACAATGTTCATGCCTTGGATGAAATGCTTTTCTAACTTGTATCTTATATTTTTAAGATTATATTTTAAAACTCTCCTTCTCTCTATTTCAGTTTGTATTTCTCCTCACACCACAACTCATTTTTGCAACTCCCTCTTTGTATTATTACAAGTCTGAATATTCTCTCTGTTTCAGTTTGTATTTCTCCTCACACCACAACTCATTTTTGCAACCTCCTCTTTGTATTATTACAGGTCTAAATATTCTCTCTGTTTCAGTTTGTATTTCTCCTCACACCACAACTCATTTTTGCCGCCCCCTCTTTGTATTATTACAGGTCTGAATATTCTCTCTGTTTCAGTTTGCATTTCTCCTCACACCACAACTCATTTTTTTGCAACTCCCTCTTTGTAATAGAGAAAATCTGAATTTTTTTTAGCAAAAACTTTAAAATAACTTTTTTAGATTAAATTTTTTTTTTAAACTTCTTTCAGAATAGAAAATCTTTAAAATTTAATAAGGAAAATATTTCATATAGGTTTCATTAACAAATATTCAATACATGACGAGAAAAATAGAGATGAAAATTTCCAAAGGACGGTATAACTGGTTATGATCAATAGTAGTCCTCGCCAGCAAAAGTCTTTGTTATTGTTATTCTATTATATTATTATTATTATTATTATTATTTAAAACATTTTGTGTCCTGCTCTTTCACGCGAGGACTAATATATATTTATAAAGCACTCTACCTAAAAATAAATCTTGCAGGGGAAAATCCGGGAAAATCGGAACAAGTAGATTATTTTATATTTCTTTACAGAGGCGATGTGCGTGTGTGAAGGTGACCTGAAGGTCAAGGTCAAACCAGCGGCGATCGAAATCTGTCCCTTTTGTTTCTCTAGTCGGCTGGGGTTTTATTTCCTTCTTGGTCTCACTCGCTGTTATCCTACAAAGGTGCATTTTTTTAACTGTTTCCCTTTACCATGACATGAAATGATCAAGGACACCTAACCCCATGTCCAAAAATACTATGACATCCAAATAAGTGTCTGAGATGTCAGTAAACTTATCAAAAACCTTGATGCCAACAAGACAACTGATCTCAACAATATTCTGGTCATAATACTCAAGAAAATTGCAGCTCGAAATAATTCCTATATTTACAAAACTGTGACTTAAAATAAAAATGCTTTCCATCACCTTAGAAAACTTTGTTGGTCTGTCCAGTATTTAAAAAATAACGGAAATCAGTTCTCCACATCCACGTACAAACCAATCAGTTTCCTATGCATTATGAATAAGTTGATTGAATCTGTAATCAATCAAAAAGTTGTCAACCCCCCTCAGAGAAAACAATCTTATTAGTAACAAGCAAAATGGATTTCGTCCTACAAGATCTACAGCTGATGGGCTGACTGTGATATCGCACAGGATCAGTGAATCTATCGACACGGTCTTCAGTTCTGGATCAATAACTCTTTATATATCAAAATCTTTTGATAGGGTTTGGCATATAGGTTTGAGTGAGAAAATTGTTTTTTATTGAATGCTTGGAAATGTTCTCTCAGTCATCAAATCCTTTCTTTCTGATTCGTCTATAAAATAGTTATTGATTGGGAAAAGTTTGAAACACACAGCACCAATGCTGACATTCCTCGAAGATCCATTCTGGGCCCAACCCTCTTCATGATCTTCATAAATGATCTTTCAAATCATATTCTGAAGTCATTAGTTGGCATCACTGCAAACAACACAATCGTTTATGGCAGCACTTTGAAGAGCGTTGATGATCAAGAGATTTTTTACTCTCTCTTCTCTGACGTCGAGCATGTGATGCAATGGCAAAAAAAAGGTAGCTTGTTAGATTTAACTCCTCAAAAACCAAACTTCTGTCTGTTTACCACCAATGTTTAGAGCCCTATTTATTCTCAGGCAAAATGAATCATTCTCTCTGCCAGGAGGCTCCTTTCTTTAATAAGTTCCTAGTACTGGCTTTCACATCAGACCTGAAGTTGGAGACGTACATAAAATTGTTGTTAAGGTTGCTGGAAAAATGGTTGGCATATTCTACCTTTCCAGAAAGTACCTGATTTTTGACACTGTCTTCTACCTGTATAAAAGCCAGATTCCTCTTAGATAAGTTATTATTGTCACATCTGAGGAAGTGCTGCTTGGAGTACCCTTTCTTGCCCCTACAGCCCCTTTCACACAGAAAAGATGTTGCTAGCCTTTATCTACTGCAGGTGTCTCCAAAGTATGGCCTGCAGGCTACATCCAGCCCACCAAAATCTTCAATCCGGCCGGTCTTATAAAAAACATAAAAATATTTAGGAGCAATGAAAGAAAAAATGGAAAGGAGTGAAAACAGTGTTTTCTTTTTTTCTTTTTTGTTTTTTTGTTCAGAAAATGATTTTAAAAAATGAGGTTTTAGTGAACTAGTTTTATTAGAAAGCAAAGCTTAATAAACAAAACACTATAAAACACGTAGATTTTTTTTTTTTTACCCACGTAATTTAAAAAAGTCAACAATATGGCCTGCTGTTTAAATGTTTGAAAACTTTGGAGACGTCTGATTTACTGTATCCTTGTGTTCATGAGATGTTCGACTGAGCTCTAATTCCTTGTCTTTCCTCTGTAAAATATTTAAAGAAAGAACTCGTCTGATTCCAATCACAGTAAAGAAATTTCACTTCTCTCTTTGTCTCTCTTTCTCTCTCTCTCTCTCTATCTATCTCTATCTCATTCTTTTTTATACCAGAAACCAAGTAGAATTCCTAGAACATTCTGTCTGTGGAACAAGATACAACAAGTCTGCTTCTCAGTTGATTACAACATGATCGTCTTCAAGTCTAATGTTAACAAATATTTGTCAAGCCGTTTTCTAGGATTAAAAAATTCCTCTTATATAATCTTCTGGCCATCTGATCAACTATTTCCAATCCTTTCATCAAGACGATCATCATCTAATGGACAATCTTTTTAACCCTTATTCTTGAGTGTCGCTTCCAGGTCAAGTGGTGACTCGTCAATAAAGAAAAAAGAATGTTCATGTGTATGTATGTTTTTTATATGCACGTATGTGTGTGTCTGTGCATGCTTCTATGTATGTGAATTTGTATGTGTGTGTTTGTCAGTGCGCGTGTGTGTGTGTGTGTGTGTGTGTGTGTGCACGTGTTTATATGTGTGAGTCTTTATAGTTTTGTTAGTATCTTGACGCTTACCTGTCAAAATGTTTTGTAAATATCAACATATAATATGACAGGTAAGGCAACTGCGACTCAGCCATTTAAATTTCATTATTTAAAGTGATATCCAAGTTTAAAACGATAGTATTTATATAGAACTAGCTGCGCTCTACCGTGGCCTTCATAAAGTCGTGATTCTACCCAGCATTGCAGTATAAAAGAAAAATGGCCGATTTGTTTACGACAAAATTGAAACTTTGTTCACTTTAATTTTTTACTTAAATTACTATGTGAAAAGGGTATTAATGAAATGTTTGTTTAAGTATGGGGGTCGTTCCAAAAGTAAAGCCTCCTATATTTTTTTACTCAAAAAGTTCAAGAATTACAAAGATGGGAATAGTACAATTAAAACGAGCGACTTTCTTTGTGTGCTCTAGAATTTACTTTTTTACATAGTCACCACTATTCTTAGTGCACTTGTGGCAGGAATTCAATGACGCACCTCTGCTTTTGACGCACGTCCATGACATGGGTTGCTTTCTCAGAGTCTCACACTATCAATATCTGCAACAGAGAGATGAAACTTTCAGCCATCATTTGCAATCCCCTCTGATCCATTTGGGCAGAATAAAAAATAGGAGCCATTACCTTATTTGTGTGATGAAAGCAATTCTTGAAAAAATTCACATTAAAGTTTCTCTGTATAATAATTGAATAATATAATAATTGCTTCTCGGATTGTGTGGATTATTCGAACTCCTGAGTATTATTTTCATGTTGATTGAGGATGATTCATTGTTGATCAGACTGAAGTACAAGGTGGAAGTAGTACGGCCTAGAAAAAGCGATAAGATTCCATTCGCGTCTGATGAAAACCGGTTTTCTTCTTTTTTTTTTTTTTTTTGTTGCAGACCATCTACTAGTTAACCAGTTGTGTACAAATTCTAAAAGTGATAGGAGCCTTCTATCATGTCTGAAAGGGACACAATGTTCAACAAGCGAGATCAGAGATGAGTTGCTGTACAACTCATGTTCTCTACCGATCCAAGTTACGACAACAGGACCCTCAAATGCAAATCCATATAACAAGGACGTACTCAGGCTGACGAAAACATGTTTGCAGTCATGGTTATATTCTTTGGTGTGGTTTCAAGTGAGGGCTAGATCATGCTATCTCATATCTTCTGAGTCTGCTTGGAAGTCAACACCAAAGTGTACCTGGATGTGTTGAAGAGTATGGTGATCCCTTGATGCAATCAGGTGGCCGCTAGCAGACCCTGTGTGTGCCAGCAGGACTCAGTGCCGGCCCACAAGTCCCAGGTTTTGTACGCTTCTCACACTGGTCCCCCTCCGACCTGAATCAGCTGGATTACTTCGTTTGTCATCACCAACATGACCTCCCACAACACCAAAGCCAGCCTGATCACTGCCATCCACCCAGTATTCGCCAAGCTTCCATCAGCGCTTATGGAAAAAGCATGTTCCCAGTTTCAGACCCGTATCAAGGCAGTGATTGAGGCTGAAGGCGGCTAGATTGAATAGATGTCAGCTCTATTACATAAGCAAGTTACCTAAATTGATTTTTTTAATAAAAGTTTTAAACTAAAGCAGCAGAATTGTTTTCTTTAAGGTGACAATTTTATCATTTATCCTGTAAAAGTTGTCTTGAAAAAAACATATTGAATTGCACAAAAATGTAGATGATGAATTGTTATGAAAAGAACAATGTAATTTGCTCAGGATATAGAAAATTTGCTTTGGAAGGGACAGATTTAGTCACACTAAAGTGTAGTAAAAATGTTCACATAGAATTGTAGGAAATGGGTTGCTCTGAAAAGGGCAAATTTGTCATGGGAGAGATGAATGAAATGCTGGAATGAGAAATATTAATTGTCAGTCTGGTTGAGTTAACAACTGGACTGGTAGAAAGTCAAACAGATGAACGCAGGCAGATCGTAGACCCAGAAACAATCGTTTTTTTTTTTTTGTTGTTTTTTTTTTTTTTGGTTTTGATTGTGGATTATATTTGAAAGCAGGCAAAGCTGAGTAGGAAAAAAATATATTGGTTCAGAAGAAAATTTTTTTTTTCTGATTTTTCACACGGTGTTGTCATCACAGCTGGTGACACTGATGATTCAGCAGAACCATGTGTCTATCACAAATGTGGTACCTGGTTGTTATTGTGTCTAAAGTAAACATCAAAGATATGTCCTCTGTGGAAAGAAATGTCACACTGACAAATTTTGTTAATGTCAACTTTCCATGATATTATCCCTTTCCCCTACAATGTGTTGCGCTCCTTTTCGTTGGGCCTTTTATTTCATGACCTTTAAAAATTAGAGATTGATCCAATTGCAACCTTGACCTCATTTATGACAATTTACAATTTATATTTGTTTTGCTTTTCATCATCATCATCATCATCATCATCATCATCATCATCATCATCATGTTAAGTTTAATGTCCATTTTCTTTTTTTTATTATTATTATTCCCATTTAGGGAATATGCTTCAGACAAGGCAAGGAGTCACTTATGTAAGGTGATAAAAGAAATAAAGTTATCACCAGCACTTCAGTGGGTATGCATCAGGAATGGTATCCAGTCTATAAAAATCTTACCTTAAATTCGGAAATGACTTCCAAAGAAATATATAAGGATAAACAAAAAAAAATTGAGGGTTGCATGTATTTCAACTCAGTTATGTTGAAATTAACCAGCGTATATACACTGATGCAAAATCTGAAGCAGGCCTTGTTCGTACCTGTCAGGGATACATCCTCAACACTCAGTCCGACATTGTCGCTGTTGGTGTCAAGCTCTGGGATGGTTCTATTGAGTCGTAGGTAGCCTCCGAGAATTTACATACTCTAAGAAGATGTTGAGTATCGGCCAATTGCCTGAGGCGCCCCTACTGATAAATGTCCATGGGATTTATCAGGGATTTTTTTGTGAGCTATGTACAATTGATGAAATTGCTTTGCAAAATCCATCGTGTGTCTAACTTCCTGCAGGGGAGATAAATAAACATAGGAAAGTTACTTTAGGGACTATTTTATTTTTAACATAATTTTATTTATGCACATCCATCATTTACAATATTATTTATGTAAGTCTATCATTTATATATTGTTATTTATGAAAGTCTATCATTTATATTGTTATTTATGAAAGTCTATAATTTATATTGTTATTTATGTAAGTCTATCATTTATATTGTTATTCATGTAAGTCTATCATTTATATTGTTATTCATGTAAGTCTATCATTTATATTGTTATTTATGAAAGTCTATCATTTGTATTGTTATTTATGTAAGCCTATAATTTGTATGGTTATTTATGAAAGTCTATCATTTATATTGTTATTTATGTAAGCCTATAATTTGTATGGTTATTTATGAAAGTCTATCATTTATATTGTTATTTATGAAAGTCTATCATTTATATTGTTATTTATGAAAGTCTATAATTTATATTGTTATTTATGAAAGTCTATCATTTATATTGTTATTTATGTAAGTCTATCATTTATATTGTTATTTATGTAAGCCTATAATTTGTATGGTTATTTATGAAAGTCTATCATTTATATTGTTATTTATGAAAGTCTATCATTTATATTGTTATTTATGAAAGTCTATAATTTATATTGTTATTTATGAAAGTCTATCATTTATATTGTTATTCATGTAAGTCTATCATTTATATTGTTATTTATGTAAGCCTATAATTTGTATGGTTATTTATGAAAGTCTATCATTTATAATTTTATTTATTAAAGCCTATCATTTATATTGTTATTTATGTAAGCCTATAATTTGTATGGTTATTTATGAAAGTCTATCATTTATAATTTTATTTATTAAAGCCTATCATTTATATTGTTATTTATGAAAGTCTATAATTTATATTGTTATTTATGTAAGTCTATAATTTGTATTGTTATTTATGTAAGTCTATGAGTTATAATGTTATTTATGAAAGTCTATCATTTATATTGTTATTTATGTAAGTCTATCATTTATAATGTTATTTATGTAAGTGTATAATTTATGATGTTATTGATGTAAGTGTATTATTTATAATGTTATTTATCTAAGTCTATCATTTATAATGTTATTTATGAAAGTCTATCATTTATAATGTTATTTATGTAAGTGTATAATTTATAATGTTATTGATGTAAGTCCACCATTTACAATTTTATTTATGTAAGTGATATGGCTTGCAATAAGCCACAAAGAAAACAGAACAACCGAATATATTTTAAACAATGTATTACTGGAACAACAACGTTAAAAGGTTACAACTGAAAAGAGTAGTAAACTTCACCGAGCAGGCGAGGGTCGCTCTGGTGTTTAAGCCACACCTGGAATCAAAAGGTCTATGGTTTATATAATGGATAGAACAGTCCATTTGGAGGGTGATTCCCCCACAACACCCCCTCCCAAGCTGATTTCTGCGGTTGTGAAAATCAGTATTTCTTCCTTTTCGGGCAGATCACCAAGGGGTCTGTGCGCTTCCTTTTTCTGCCGGAGCATCTCGGTTCTGACACCCCTTTTGGAGGGTCTCTGTCAAAAGAGTCATATACATTTTCAATCGCCTCACTGCCTTCCTGCGGTGGTTCTTCTTGATCCTCGTAGAAGCGTTTCCTGATTTGGTTCAGGTACCTCTTATGTTGGAACTTTGGACCCTGAATGATGTATGTAACATGGCCAATTCTACGTAAGATCGTGCCCTGTTCCCAAAAAGAAACGCTATTTCTAAAATGTCTAAAATACATGTTATCTCTGCTGTTAAACTGTTTCGTTGGCATAGTAGAGGTTCTGTTGTGTACTATGTGTTTGGGTAGCAGTTTATCAAATACGGATTTTATTTTCTGTCTAAACATGATTTCTGCTGGGGATCCCGCATCTGGTTTGTTCGGATTTCTCGTGATTCTGTAAACCTGCAGAAATTGCCGGTGTACGCCATTTTTAATGCCCTTTTAAGCATATCGACGAAGCATTCGGCCTGGCCATTGCTTCTGGCGTGGTACTGGGGTGTCATAATATGCTTGACTTGATACGTCTCACAGAATTCTCTGAACTGTTGAGGTGAACTGCGTAGCGTTGTCACTAACCAGACAGTCTACAACCCCAGACCGAGCAAACAATTTCAATAAAAAATTTGTCATTGCCATGGTCGGTTTTTTGCATCTTAGTACCTCTGGCCATTTAGAGTAAGAGTTAACTACTATCATTAGTAAAAATCCTCCACAGGTCCCGCATAATCGATGTGGATCCTCGACCATGGTTGTTCAGCCTTAGGCCAAGGTTTATATGTTATCGGTGGTGCTTTTGCAGGCAAAGCACAGCCTTTGCATCTGTTCACCATGTCAGTAATATCTTGGTCCATAGCTGGCCAATAAACAAAACTTCTCATTAGGCTTTTCATTCTGTTTATTCCTGGATGCCCCATGTGAAAATCCCTGAGAATTCTTTTTTGAAGGGTTTAGGGGATGACAACCCTTTCACCGTATAACAGTATTTCGTCGCAACCAGAAAAAATGTCTGAACTGGTGTCACCCAGTGCTAATTTCTGCTTCGTGGTTTGAATGAAATTGTCATTTAGGGATTCTGACTTAATTTCCTGAAGTGTGATAGGCAGTTCACGGATAATATTGTTTATCATGGTTTTTACATCACTATTAATACGTAGTGCTGCGATTACTGAATCTTCAAGAGGTTTGCATGGGCTAGTTGTTTTGAGGGAAGAAATTGAATTGTAAAATTATAGTTCAGCAGAATAGTTCCCCATCTTAATAGTCCGTTTGCAGTGAATGTTGGAAGACCTTTTTTGGATCCAAAAATGGATACCAATGGCTTATGGTCAGTTTGTAGAAAAAAATGTCTTCCGCCAAGAACCGGTGGAATTTTGAAACTGCAAATATAATTCCTAGGGCCTCTTTCTCGATCTGAGAATAATTCTTTTCCGTTGGAAAAAGAGTCCGTGATGCGAAAGCAATAAGCTGTTTCCAGCCATCCGGTATTTGATGTAGCATGCACGCCGTGACGCCATATTGACTAGCGTCGCTAGCTACTATTATGTCCAACTGCGGGTTGAAATGCGCTAGGAATAGTTTTGAAGTCAGGATTCTTTTTATTCCTTGGAATGATGTCTGGCAATCTTCTGTCCACTCCCAAGCCTTATCCTTTTTCAGCAATTCATTAAGTGGTGCGTGAAATTTGTGCATATTTGGGATGAACCCCTGGTAATAATTTGCCAAACCTAAAAAACTCTGAAATTGAGTTATGTTTACTGGTGCCAGCATTTCTTTAATAGTGGTCGGCCTATCCGGGTCAGCATCTGCCATCTTTATCGATTATTTGACCCAGGTATTTAATTGTTTGTAAAAAGAACTCGCATTTATCTGCTTTGATCTTAAATCCATAATCTTGTATTTGACTGGATACTTGTCTGATATGTTTTTCATGTTCCTCCCTGCTTTTGCTCGCTATGATAATGTGATCAAGATATGCGATTGCGGTGTCCAAGCCGGACAGCATAGCATCCATTACTTGCTGGAATATTGCGGGTGCCACCTTGATACCAACCGCAAGTTTTTGCATCTGTACAAACCTCGATGAGTGTTAATACAGAGGAGGTTAGCGCTTTTGTCGTTTACCGAAATCTGTAGGTAAGCATCGCTTAGGTCAATATTAGAAAAAAAAACCTGCTACCATTTAATTTCGTGAACACTTCTTCTGGACTAGGTAATGAATAGTGAAAATCTTCTAAGGACCCGTTGAGTCCGGTCGTGAAGTCGGCGCAAACGCGAATTTCCCCGGACCTTTTCTTTACATAAACTGCCGGAGCAGCCCACTCACTATATTCAATTTTAGCCAGTATACTGATGCTTTCTAATCTGTCTAGTTCCTGATTTATTTTGTTCAAGGAAGCGAACGGGACATTACGTTTCTTTTTAAACACCGGTTGTGTGCCAGGTTTCAACTTAAAATCTGCGGCCATTTTTATACATCTCCCCAGGCCAGGATCCGAAAATTTTATTTATGAAAGTCTATCATTTAAAATTTCATTTATGTAAGTCTATCATTTATATTGTTATTTATGTAAGTCTATTATTTATATTGTTATTTATGAAAGTCTATAATTTATAATGTTATTGATGTAAGTCCATCATTTATAATGTTATTTATGAAAGTCTATCAATTATAATTTTATTTATGAAAGTCTATCATTTATAATTTTATTTATGAAAGTCTATCAATTATAATTTTATTTATGTAAGCCTATCGTTTATAATGTTATTTATGAAAGTCTATGATTTATAAATTTATTTATGTAAGTCTATCATTTATATTGTTATTTATGTAAGTCTATCATTTATAATGTTACTAGCATTTCAGCCCGGCGTTGCCCGGGTGTTTGGAGGTGTATGTTGAGAAAAAAAAAAAGAAAAAGAAAAAGCGGTCAATTTTTTTAAACTTTGACCCCTATTATGTCCCCTTAAAATTTATTGTTTTGGACTCAAATCAAGTTATTAAGTTATATCCATGTCCAAGGAACCTATATCTAAAATTTCAAGTGTTTAGACCCACAATTGGCGGAGGAGTTTGGTAGAATTCTCGAAGGTCAAATCGTTGAACTTTGACCCCTTGCTCGGGTGTTTGGAGGTGTATGCTGTGCAAAAAAAGCAAAAAAACAAAAAAAATAGTTAATTTTTTAAAACTTTGACCTCTATTATGACCCCTTAAAATTTATTGTTTCGGGCTCAAATCACTTTATTAAGTTAGATCCATGTTCAAGGAACCTATATCTAAAATTTCAAGTGTCTAGACCCAAAATTGTCGGAGGAGTTTGGTAGAGTTCTTAAAGGTCAAATCGTTGAAATTTGACCCCTTAACAGCCAAATTTCTGGCTGACACCCGTCACATCGATTTTCCCAAATCTCAGTACCCGGTATTTCAAATTTCGAGTCTATAGACTAAAAATTGACAGAGTTATTGCGTAGGGAAATGTACACAGACAGACAGACACACAGACAGACAGACAGACAGACACGTTCACTTTTATAGATATATATAGATTTATTTAAGTCTATTACTTATAATGTCATTTATATAAGTCTATCATTTATATTGTTATTTCTGAAAGTCTATGATTTATAAATTTATTTATGTAAGTCTATCATATATAATTTTATTTATTATCCTACCTAGATAGCAAATCATTTGCAATTCTGTGAGATATGTTGTTTCAATGGGATTGGTGCTTCATCATATTTTATGAATGATCTGAGTGATAAAAGTCGGTTTAACACCGAATAAAATCTCAGGATTTGAGTCCTTTGTATTTTTTCGGTGCTTGTACATAACTCTCTCCCCCTCCTCCTCCAAAAACAAAGAAAAATCTTTATTTATGACGTACACGAAGGAAACACGTAAACTGATCAAGTAGTTTTATAAATGAAATCATTTTTAAGTGAAAAAAAATCGTCGACTATAAATAAAACGTCAAGATTTCTTTTCATCAGAAATGATAACAATAATGATTTACATATGAAAAAGTTCGTGTTTGTACATAACTCTCCCTCAAAAGTAAAAACAAAATGAAAGAAAAATATTTATGGTCTAGTACCCGTGACGGAAGGAAAATAAGGTACACGATCGTCAAAGAAAAAAAGAAAGAGACGTGTAAAAACTACACTAGCAATTCTTCAGGGTGGTCTTCACGTCACAAGATGTCACAACCGAATGTTGGTAGTCGATCGCAGATAAACTATGTACTAATTCGCCAAGGTTGGATGCTTTTGTCCATAACATAATACTAACCAGGTTAAAAGTCAACTGAATAAATTCCGAAATAGCGGTAAGCAAGTAAATCTACAAAGACATTTTAGAGGGTCGATCTGATCAAATATTCACAAGAATTTTTATTTACTGTTATTCTGTGAAACCGTTTTTTGAAGTTTCAATAAGATTAATTAATTTTAAAAGCGATGCCAATAGAACAAGCTACTTCAATAGAATTAAAGCTTTCTAAACCTGAAAAATGGCCATCATTAAATTCCTAGAAGAAAATCTTATAATCTTCTTACCGCATTTCAATCAAACAATGGACTCTATCAATTTTATGTCATTCTGTTTAGTTATTAATTATCACTTGTTTTGTTTTACGGCATATCTACACGGGGGGCAGTTATTTAATGCTCACTGCAATTATCTAAATTCATTTTTTTTTTCTTATCTCAGGACCGAAGCTACCAGGTCTGGGTCATTTTTAAAATGGCCGTTTCCCTGTTGACTAAAGAATGGCTGATTGGTCAAGTGTAGTTCTACTGTCCTAAATTCATCATTTAGCCATTGCAAGGTTATAGACCCCTTGATTCTCTCACGTGGTTTTCATTAACAAAAACCAAGAGTTCTTTACACATATGTGAAGTGTTTAAGCAGTGTCTCTTTTTTATTCTCTTTATTGTCATTGTTTCGTTTAGTGGTTTCATGAAGAAAATAATACAAGGAGACGTTCGCTGTGAGTTTTTCATAAATGATTTTATTTGGCGAGAATTGACACACAAGAGGGCGACTAATGTTATCTCAGCTAATTATTTACTTCTTAAGCTCAACTTTCTAATTTAACAGGCAGACAGACTTCAAAGTAACATTCGTGTTAGATTACAAACTTTCTACATTATAGACAGTGCCTTGTTTGCACGGCTTCCACGGAGAGATTGATTTGAAAATTTTAGTTTTCTCTCGGCTAGAAAAATGTGACGTCATTTGTTAATGTTTAATTCCTGTTTTGTCTACCATTTGACATGTTGCCCCACTCACCCACCTCTGTTTTACGTCACCCATCTTTCATTCAACTATGGGAATGATTCTGTTTTACAGATCTGGTTATTATGCACTCAGTGTCACCCTTATCAAAATTCACACTAGCTAACTTAATCGCCACCGACGTAGGGTCCCTAACATGTAATATATCCACACTTACACTAGACGTTCGTAGGTGCATTGTTAGTCCTCTATTAATTGTTTGACATAAGTTCTGTGCAGTCTCCGCACTAAACTACATCCCTCTTTCAGCATTCACAAAGGACATTTATTACCAATGTTTTTTGCTTAAGTTTCGATTTTTGAGCGATTATCAGGGCTCCACGTGCCTGCCTAATAACAGCTATTATTTTTTTGCTTTAACTTGAGAGACTTGAACATACTTTTTTCAACCTAAAAACACTTTAAAATAAGTTAAAACACAAAAAAAAACTTGTCTAAGTAGGTAGAAGAGTAACGTATCTTGCCTTTGGTAACATTTGTTGCATATTTGTTTTTTTGTTTGTTTTTTATCTTTTTTTCTATTAGATATGGTAAAAATAGCCCTCAAGAAGTGATAAGCAAATCTAATTATTCTGACTTTGATTAAGGCTGTTATTGGAGGGAAATACTTGAAGAGCTGCTCCCTTGTTGGGTGTTGCCTCCAGGGGGTATTAAGAGCAGCTGTTAGCATTCTGGTGTACATCGTCAAGGTTCTTCTTCAATCTTTTGGTAAAACCTCCAGGTGTTACTTCCATATACAAAAGCTGGAAAACTTCATCAGTACATCCCGTATTTAAAAATTCAGGTGATCGGTCATCTCCCTCTCAATACAAACCAATCTGTCTCCTATGCATCATGAGTAAGTTGCTGGAATCCGTATTAAATAGAGAAGTAGTCAACCACCTCAACAAAAATAACCTCCTCTATGGCATGCAATATGGTTTCCGTTCTGCTAGATCTACACAGATGTAATAACAGTTACATCTCATAGAATTAGCAAATCTCTCGACGGAGATTTCTTTTCTAAGACAATTGCTCTTGACATATCATAGATATTTGATAGGTATCGCATAAAGATCTACTCCACAAAATCTCCAGCTATGTTATAGCTGGAAATGTCTTTTCAATTATTAAATCATTTCTCTCTAGTAGTAAATGGTTGATGGGCAGAAATCAGAAGCTCACAATATTAATGCTGGAGTCCCTCAGGGGTCCATCCTGTGCCCAACTCTCTTCCTGATCTACATCAATAATCTCCCAAATCACATCCTAAGATCATTCGTAGACATTTATGCTGATGACACTACCATCTATGGTCACACATCAAAGGCTGTAAATGACCAAGTTCTCTCTGATTCTCTCTCTTCCGATCTTGAGCATGTGGTACAATGGGAAAAGAGGTGGCTGGTTAATTTTAATACATCTAAAACTAAGCTTCTATCTTGATATCACCAACACTCTGATCCCTGTCTGGCATCGATTGAAATGAATGATTCTCGGCTTGAGGAGGCTCCAGGTTTTGACAAGCTTCTGGGTTTGACCTTTACTCCTGATCTGAAAGATATTCACCATTCAAATTTATCAGTCTAACATTCTCAGGTAATATGACGAACAGACACAGACTGACAGGTAGAATACCAACCTGACCTCCACAGGAAGAGTACAGAGAAAACTGGAACCTTGGAGAGGCTAATTGCTACAGAAAAATAATGCCATAACGTGGTTGGCGAAAGAAAAAAGTCGACGCCAAAGGAGATGGACATGTAAAGTGAAGGCGAGAATGAGCCGTCTGTGGCCAGCGTGCGGTTAGAAGAAAGAGAAACGTGAGCCAAGTTAGATGGACATGTGGCAGTGAGAGACTTTTTAAATTGTGTCGAGAAAGGAGAGTAACGGTAAGAAACACTTTTGTTAAAAAAAAAAATGTCAACCCAGATTTTTATTTATTTCCTTTGTTTTTATTTTTGTGAATTACTAAACTAAAGTGTAACGCCACGTAACGTTACAGAGGTAGAGCGATAACATCAAGCAGGATCTGACACAGGACGGATCAACAGAAGTCTCGCTAATGGGTCGAATCAAGTTGAGAGAAGCCATTCAACAAAGTCAACCACTCAAACGTCTAACCCTCGAACTTGGGGAACAAGCTACAATAAACGTGCAGTAGTAGTAGTAGTAGTAGTAGTAGTAGTAGTAGTAGTAGTAGCAGCAGCAACACCAATATTTGTGTATTCACACATGTTGAACTATGCCTGATATTGATAAGATAACAGCTTAATATTTACAAATTGATTCAAATAATAATATATAAGTAAAACTATTCCTCTGGCCTGCCTTCGTCAGGTGGTAATGAAAAACAACAACTAATAAAGATGAGAATAATAGTCCGAAATAAAAATAAATTAATATATATAATGCTCATCTCAAAAATGAATTCCAATTAAGGAATAATATATATAACTAAAACTATCCGAATGTTCACCCTCTGATAACTAAAATAAATAAGCAATATAAATATGAATAAAATAAAAACGTATGATATTTATGCGCTTTGATTTCCTGCATTTCCTGTAAGCCTAATATGTTTAGAAAAGCAGCCATCTTAAATTCTTCACTCCACTTAACAGCTCCACTTTTGCTTTCCTTTTTGAGAAGGAGATATCTCTCACAAAATGGCTAAAGATATTACACGCTCCCGGAATATTTTTAATTAATATTTAGCAGTAAGTCCTATATTTACTGATTTGATATGTGAAAGATCTTTTGAAAACTAAGTAGATTTTGTGAAGTTTCATGACCCAAATACTATCTTCAATTGTTTTTATTCATATTTTCTTTCACTTATCCGGGTTTTTTTTTTCTGCATTCCTATCAGCCTTCATACATACACACAAATTATAATTATTTATTTAAATGATCTGCACAGTAAGGTAGACGTTGCCAGAAGTTAAAACGGTGGAGAAAGGAACGAAAGAAACGTAATATATGTTGGCTGCTGAAAGTTTACTTGAAGCCCTATAACTAAGTGAAGATAGCCTTGCTCAGCGTCTAGCTGACAGGAACAGGAAAGATGGTCAACGTCTTTCTTTGTGGATACATGAACGCTCTCTGCCTGCCTTTCAATTCCCTAAGGGTCTCCAGGTGGAGCCCTTAAAAATTCTGGTCAAAATTAATACACAATTTTGTTTGCTCACATGATGACCAGACGACTGCACCACAGTTGCTCTCTACAAGAAATACCAATTTGCATGATTTGGATTCTTCAAACTGCTGTTCTCATATTGATTGTTATTTTCACAACGTTTCGGCCGATGTGAACTCCCACCTTCTTCAGTGTATCTTGTCAAACTTGGGAATCTTTCTGTTGAATTCAAAAATCTGCACGGAATTTCAAATGGAACTCTTTATTTAATCCACATGTTAGGATGCTCTTGTTCGGTCAGCCATGACCAGATAGAAGTTGTAAGCAATTTTTTTTTTTTTTTTTACAAGGGAATCACCACTTCTCAAGGAACAGAGGCTACTCGAGGATAAGGGTTAAAGAGTGTACAGTGGTCAAAAGGACAATATCATAGTAATCGTTAGGAGTGTACATTTGATAAATTGGATTAATTAAGAGGAATGGCTCATCAAGAACTTGTTTACGTTGGACTTGAAGATGGCCATTTAGTTGTCAGCTGGAAAGCAGGTAAACGAAAAAGAGTTCCCCAACTGTGCAGTTCTAAGAAATAAACTTTGTTCATGGAATCTACATTTAGGGTTAGGCATGGATAAAGAATGGGGGAAATTATTGATAGTGTTTTCAGGGAAACGAGTGTTTCTCATGAATGTTTGGTGAGGGGAGACCATAGATTGGAGCTCAGACGAGCACTTGCCATGAAAATAACAATAAAACAGAGACAGGCTCGCAACGTCTTTTCTGTGAGAAAGAGGTTGCAGGGAAGCGAAAAGGGCATCCCCCACTAGGCTACAAAGTCTATTTTGAACTCTGTCAAGGCAGGATAAGCTACTTCTAGCAGCTCCTGCGCAATTGTGACAGCAATACTCCATCCTTGGACATACCTGGCTCTTATATAGGCAATGAATTGCATCAGCCGCTAGATATCTACTGAATCGAAAGAAGGATGCATAATATATATATATTCAAGCTCTACTCAAGTTCACCATTAGTGATCATATTGTCTCATCATCTACCTAACGCTTATTAACTCTTATCCTAGAGTGGCCTCCGGGCCTTGAAAAGTAGTGACCCCCACCCCCACGAGTAAAAAAGAATTTTTTGATTGGATTCTTAGTATTGCCTGCACTTAGGATTGAACCTTCAACCTCCAGAAGACTGTCATTTAGAACTGAATTTTACTTAGTACTTTGTTACGTGGAAAATTCTAGTATGAATTTGGGGATGCTTAAACCTATTCTGGTGTTTAGATGAAACGACTTACTACATATCACTATAAATCATTACATGCACACACACACACACATATATATATATATATATATATATATATATATATATATATATATATATATATATAACCCCTTTACAGCCAAATTTCCGGCCGAAAACCGATCAAAAAGATTTTCCTAAATATCGATACCTCTTATGTGAAATCTCGAGTCTGTAGACTTGGAGTTATTGTGTAGGGAATGTACACACACACACACACACATACACACACACACAGACATTTTCACTTTTATAAATATACTAGCAGTTCTGCCCGACTTTGCTCGGGCCCTATGTACTGTTTATAACTTTATGTGCATATGTATATATTAAAAAGTGTGAATATGTACAGTAATGCCTTTCTATATAATAGGCTTCCTTAAATACCATAGAGAAAAGTTAGCAGAGACCGCAGAGGTCGAATTTTTTAAAAACTTTGACCCCAATTTTGACCCCTTAATATTTATTATTTTGAGCTCAAATTAAATTAAAACTGTTCCGCCAATTTTGCGTCTAAACACTTGAAATTTTAGATGTAGGTTACTTAGACATGGATTTAACTTTATAATTTAATTTGAACCCAAAACAATAAATGTTAAGGTATCAAAATTGGAGTCAAAGTTTTAAAAAATTTTACCTTTGCGGTCTCTACCAAATTACTCAGCCAATTTTTTGTCTAAACATTTGAAATTTTACGTAAAGTGTATTCAGACATAGAACACGCTTTTTAATCGGTCTTTGGCCAAAACTTTGGCTGACAAGGGGTCAAAGTTCAAAAGATTTTACCTTTGCGGTCTCTAGCAAACTATTAAGCCAATTTTGGGTCTAAACATTTTAAATTTTACATAAAGGGTATTCAGAGATACAGCAAACTTTTTAATCAGTTTTTGGGCGAAATTTTGGCTGCCAAGAGGTCAAAGTTGACAGAGTTGACCTTTGCAGCCTCTACGAAATTCCTCCGCCAATTTTGGGTCTGAACACTTGAAATTTTAGATATAGGTTACCTGGACATGAGTCAAACTTTTAATATAGATATACATATGCACATAAATTTATGAACAGTACATAGGACCTATGTATATACATATTAAAAAGTGTGAATATGCAAAACTGATCTCTTACAAAAAAAAAAATAGATTAATAGCGTTTTTTTTTTCCTTCTTCACTCAAGTTTTTCATTGTGCTCACACACGTAATCGCTTAAAAAGTGGAATCTCATTTTTATTTTATTGACGGGGCATCGGAAGGTTGTTACTCTACAAATTTACGTATTTTAACTTCTCGTGGAAAGGTGATTTGTTTTTGCGTGTAATTGCATCACTTTATTGACAAAGTTTTTTTATTTGTTGTTTTTATTGTTTTGTGTTGTTTTGTTTTGCTCTCTCTCTCTCTCTCTCTCTCTCTCTCTCTCTCTCTCTCTCTCTCTCTCTCTCGTTGTGTGGAGCCACGTGGGCGCGTTTTCTGCGCATGTGCGTGTTCGTGTGCTTCGACACACGTAATCAAGGTAAAATTCTAGAGAAAGGGAGGGGGTTAGGGTAAGCGAGCATCTTATGTTTTCTTTGGATAAATAGAGAGAGGAAGAAAGGAAGAAATATAAAGAAGTTGAGAGTCTTTATGGGTAAAAAGAGAGAACGAGAGAGAGAAAGAGAGAGAGAGAGAAAGAGGGAGAGAGCGATATATAGACAAGGAGGGATAGAGAAGATAAACTCTCAGACAACATTAACACCCCTTTTTGATTTTTTTTTTTTTTTTGTAGAAAGAGAGAAAAACATAGGGAGAGAGGGGAGAGTTAAAATGGAAGGAGAGAGAGAGAGAGATGAAAGAGAAAACTGGGAGAGAGAAAGAGAAAACGGAGGGGGAGATAAGGGAGAAAAGACGGGGGGGATAGAAAGAGAAAAAAGAGAGAGACGGTAGAGAAAAACAGAGATAGAGAGGGGGGCAAAGAAAGGAGGGAAAACGGAACATGAGAGAGGGAAGGAAGGAGAGATAACACATATTTTGTGTTTCTTTTTGTATAAAAAGAGAGTTTGAGGATGAAAAAAGACAGGGGGGGAGAAAAGACGAGAAAGCTTCGAGAAGAAAGAAATGAAAAGAAAAGGGAGAAAGAGAGAGAGATAAAAAGATTTGCGTTAGAGAAGACCCTTATGTGTTTTTAGTAGAAAGAGAGAGGGGGAAGAGAAGTGGAAAGAGAGGATGGAGTGAATGAAAAGAGAAAGAGCAAGAGGAAGAGGGAGGATTAGGGTCCCTCATCCGTTCATACCACCTCTTCTTGGTTCTTTAGATAAATAGAAAGAGAGAATGGGGGAAGAAAAGGGATGGGGGTAAATGTTAAAGAACACCTTTTTGTGTTTCTTTGAGTGGAGAAACAGAGGGAGGGAAGAGGGGAAAGGGGAGAGGATAGAGGGAGATGGGAGGGGACCAGTGTAAGAGGACAACCTTTCTAGTGTTTCTTTGGGTGGAAACACAGAGAAGGGGGGGGGGGACGAACAACCCCAAAAATAGCAATGAGAAATTGATCCTGACCTAACCCTAACATTAACCCTCTATACGTGTCGTAAAAGTGCAGCATCTGAGGAGGGGGAGTGTTAGGCTGAACACGTCACTACACATCATCATCCTGGGACATGATGACACCTCCTCTTCATCTAATATAATCAAAGTGTAAGAAAAAAACATTAAACAATTCTGCAAATGCAATAATAATAATAATAAGAAGAAGAATAATAATAATAATAATAATAATAAGAAGAAGAAGAAGAAGAAGAAGAAGATGAAATAATAATTTGCAAAAAAAAAAATTGGATGAAAATTAATATGCCTTAAACTAGTAGGCTCCCCTATGCTGCCTGGGCGTTCGATTTATACAAAATAGAAGAGATTTGAAAAAGTGTATGAAAAAATGTTCTTCTACCCTCCTTCCTCTCCTATCTGTCTGTCGGTCTGCCTCTCTCCCCCCTCCTCTTTCTCTCCCCCCCTCTCTCTCTCTCTCTCTCTCTCGCAACTCATTCAATAAAAATAAAGAAGAAAGAAAAAAAGAAGAAAGCTGACTGACTGTTCGGCTTAATTTCAAAATTAAATAAGTAATCTAATTTACCAAATTTCTATTACTAACGATTACAACGATATTGTCTCATTGACTCATTAACCCTTATCCTCGGGTGGTCTCCGGGCCTTGATAAGTGGTGAGTCCTTTGTATAAAAAAATCCTCTGCATTAATTTGGCCTGTAGAGACCCCAAAGGAATGACTATTATAGCAGTTAATTTTATTTTTTTTTATCATAACGCAGTCGGGATATGGTGTAACGTTTGTAAGTGTATCCTGTGTAGTTTCTGACTTTTAGTTGGACACACACACACACACAGATAATTACAACTGTCCTTTTAATAATAGATACGAGTAATTATCCATACATACTAGCAACAAATACTTGTCTAGCTATAACAACTGCCAATAATTTTCCTTACTCTCTATCTAAACAGTTTCTTTCTTAGAACTGCCCATATGTGGAGCACAATACGGTTGGGGTGCTTCCCAGCTGACTATAACATGGTTGTTTTCAAATCTAGTGTAAATAAGTTCTTGTTGAGCTGTCATTTTAAATAATCAAACCCTATCCATGATTTGTCATTGCTGATTATCATGGTGTTGTCTCACAGTCTACCGACACACATTAACCTTGAGTGGCCCTTGCCCCACCCCTAAAAAAATGCACTCTCTTTAAAACTTCAAATAATCCTGTTTTGATGAAATTTAGATCATATAAAATGATACAGGTAAGATTATGGAAATGGTCTTGAATTACTAAGTGCTCTCCTAAGGGAGCTATGGGTTATGAATCTCCCTTAAAATTTCAAATATATCCTACTAGCAGAAAGACCCGAAGTTGCTCGAAATTTCGCTATGCCCATAACACCATATTATTTCGGATTAAACTAATGTTGCATAAGTGTGTGTGTGTGTGTGTGTGTGTGTGTGTGTGTGTGTGTGTGTGTGTGTGTGTGAAACGGCACTAACCCTATTCGGGTTTAACTGGCTTCCTCCAAAGGAGGAAGTTCCATGGAAGTATGAAATTCATAAGTGGTCTCCAGTCGCATGTATATCCCATTAGGGGAGATGATGACGTTAGGTTTTTGCAGTTCTAGTAGGGAGGTGTTGACGTCCTCCTACATACAGCACCTGGAATCCTCAAATTGGTCACCCATTTTAGTAATGATCAGACTCAACGTTGCTTCACTTCGGTGATCTGACGAGAACCAGTGTGTCAACGTGATTATGCTGTAAAGTCTGAATTAATATCTTATACATACGGTTTCAATTTCATAAAAATCGGATACATACGTATTTGAAGTTTAAAACGAGTTCTCTTCCCATGGGTCACTTAGAAGTGTGGATGTTTGAGAATGCCGCATAGAGATAATTTAATTCTTTCTCATTGCAAGAACTGTGACTCTGGGGTCGGAAAGTGTAATTGAGAAGTCAACGCCTCCACCCCACCCCAGAGGAGGGGAACTTTGATCTGCAAAATGTACGTGGGCAATCCCATTGACATTCCCCGGTAAGGGCGCGTCAGGCGATTAGCAATAAACTAACCCCCTCCTCCTCCTGTCAAAGAGAGAATGTAAAGCCTGGGAGGGTGGACCTCCTAGAACTGCACAGAACCAGCATTACATTGTAATTAACAGGGACCAGGTCTTTACAAGAATGGTCTAATCTCTGTTGATTTTCAGGTCAATGATAGAGTGTGACGTAGAGATTTGGCGCCGTTTTCATTGTTTTAAATGGAGAATTTAATACCTGATATAAATGTTATGAAAAATATATTTGAAGTTTTAAAAGGGGTTCAGTGCCCATAGCTCATCTAGGTTAGGAGAGCACTTACAGATTCAAGATTACTTCCATTGTCTTTCTCAAAATGTCCCCTCGGGAAACTTTACATAGGAATACATTTTATTTTATGGATATTGATATTCTCTAACCTTTTATTCTATAGAAAAGATACAAACATCACATAAACATGCAGACATTGTGTTTTTTTATTTTATTTTTTTTTTTTTTTTTTACACGGTGGTCACCACTTATCAAGACTCGGAAGCCACTCAGGGATATGGGTCATTGCAAGTACAGTATGTTAGTGTGGAGATTTGATGAAGTGTTTACTTAAGGGGGCAGTTCATTAGGAATTTGTTAACGTTGGACTTGAACACATCCAAGTTGTAGTCAGGTGGGAAGCAGGCAGACGGAACAGAGTTCCACAGGCGTGCAGTTCTAAGAAAGAAGCTTTGTTCATGGAATCCACGTTTTGATTTAGGCACAGATAAAGAGTGGGGGAAATTTTTCATAGTGGATTCAGCTAGACGGGTGTTTTTCGTGAAAGATTGGCGAGGAGGGACCAGAGATTGGAGTTCAGACGAGCACCTGCCATGGAAATAACGATAAAACAAGGATAGGCTCGCAACGTCTCTTCTGTGTAGAGAAAAGGGCATACCCCACTAAACCACAAAGTCTATTTTGTACTCTGTCAAGGCAGGATAGGCTGTTTTTAGCAGCTCCTGCCCAGATATGGCAGCAGTATTCCATCCTTGGATGTACTTGGCTTTTATATATCTTTATATAGAAAGAGATTTTGATAAAATTTAAATCATATTACATTTCTGAATTTTTTAGATGAAAATTGGTTATTCGTATTATTTGGATTCTATAACACTCTCTATAACAGGCACGAGGGAAAACAAATGAACACATATCTAAGGAAATGGCAGAAACACTAGAGGAAGACTTCCAATCTGTAGTGGAATGGGGACAAAAATGGAGGGTCACATTCAATGCTGCTAAGACTAAGCTTGTTTCCTTCAATAATTATTAGAAACCTTCTCTACCACCAATAGTAATGGCCAAAAACACATTATCTGAAAGTACTTCTTTTAAACTCCTCGGCCTAACATTCACAGGTAACATGAGTTGGAACAGATACATTGAGAGCATTGCAACGGCTGCTGCAAAGAAGGTCAGCTCTCTCTACTGTGCTAGAAAGCTACTTACGCCTGAAAGTATCCTGTACCTCTATAAGGCCACCATTCGCCGATGTATGGAGTACTGTTGTCACATTTAGGCTGGTGTATCTGCTACTATTCTCTCACTCTTGGACAGGGTTCAAAAGAGAGTCGCCAACCTGATAGGTCCTGAACTGTCATCTAAGCTTCAGCCTCAGTCTCATTGACCGGCTGTTGTATCCCTCTGCCTATTCTACAAGTATTTTAATGGTGAATGCTCTGACGAACTACAAGCACTTGTACCCCCTCAATATAAATACTCCCGACAAACCCAACAAGCAGCTAAATCCCACCTCTACATAGCAGAGATCCCTAGGCCTTCTACTCCAATACTTTCTTCTCCAGAATTCCTAGACTTTGAAACTCCCTTCTGGGATTCTGCTTCCCCAACCGTACTGACATGCAGAAGTGCAAGTGTAATGGGAACAGACATCTTGCTGCTCATCTCCCTTCATAATATCCCTGCAAATTATGTCCCTGATAGTAGTCCTCTACTTCAAAGTGGTACTGTTTTTTTTTTTGTTTTGTTTTTTTTTACACATTGGTCACCACTTATCAAGGCCCGGAAGCCACTCAGGGATAAGGGTTATTGCAAGTACATTACATTAGTGTGGAGATTTGATGAAGTGTTTACTTAAGGGGGCGGTTCATTAGGAATTTGTTAACGTTGGACTTGAACACATCCAAGTTGTAGTCAGGTGGGAAGCAGGCAGACGGAACAGAGTTCCACAGGCGCGCAGTTCTAAGAAAGAAGCTTTGTTCATGGAATGCCTTGTTTGGGGTGAAAATTAAATTAAAAAAAAAATCTTTGCACTCATCATCACAATAACCTATGGCACAGTGGTTAGAGTACTTATAAAAGTGATATTGTCCTGAAAGTTGAAGATTCAATTCTCAATGTGGGCAACCGAAAAATACAATTGTAAATTACTTATCCAGTCATGGCTGACGGAACGAGAGCATGCCACCTACGTGAAGCAAATAAAGGGTTCCATTCGAAATTTCATCCAAATTCCCGAGTTCAACAGAAACATTCCAGAGTTCAACAAGATACACCTGAAGAAAGTCGGAGATTACATCGACTGAAACGTTGTGAAAATGACTCTCAAGATGAGAACAGTACTTCGCAGAATACAAATAATTTAAATCATATGTAAAAAATTCTCCGAGGAAGACAATGGAAGCGGTTCCAAACCACTACCGTTCCTCTGTGCCCCTCATCTCTGTATGTCCCCCCCCCCCAATGGAACTATTGGTGGCTTTAAAACTTCAAATAAGGATATCCGCTTATAATGAAAGTTAAAACATATGTGAAATTTCTTTCAAAATTACAATTTCTTTCGACTGTATTAGAGAACGAAACTAGGAAAGGTAGAAGAAAAAAAAACAAGAAAAGTTATATGGTGTTGTGAGCATAATAAAAAGGGATATAATAGTGATTCTCATTCAATCTCGAGCAGCACCGGGTCTTCTTGATAGTACGTATTAAATAAATAATAAATAAAATTTTACACTGCTGTACAAAATCAAATAATTTGAACGTAAAAAAAAAACAACAAAAAAAACATACTATTCACAAAAAGGAGGCACGTTTTTATTGCCACGCCCACTTTATGTGACGTCACAATTGCGTTTATTTGTTTATATAAACCCGATTGCGCGCATTTCATCATTTGAGAACTTGGTCTTGGTCGCCTGTCGTTGAAATTCGTAAGTATTTTTGTTTATTTATTTATTTAAATGAGTTTTAGTTCCACAAGAGAAAATAAGGACAACCAATAACATGCACATGGTCTTCATTTTTCTTTGCATAAACCAGAGCAGAAAAAAATCTGTGCGCGCAGAAAGTACTTAAAAATAATTAGAATCCCTTTAAAACTTCAAATACGTTTATCTGATTTTCATGAAATTGAAACCAAATATATAAGACAGTAATTCAGATTTTTCCAACAAGAGGGGCGAAAACGTGTGTCGGGAAGGTGCAGTAAAAACGATTTTAAAAAATGGAAACCAATAATGCAGGAGTAAAACATTTAAAGGTACTTATCCATTTATATTACCTTGTTGGAATAATAACGTTATTTAGAAAACCTTTCTTAACATGGGAAAGAAGGTGTTTTGTAATTCTGTACTTTCACCTAACAATTTAATAATTGCTATATATATATATATATAATATATATATATATATATATCGTAAAGCTTGTAAATACTATTTAAAAAAAAATTTAAAAATTTTAAAAAATAAATCCATAATACTTCCGTTTTATGTGTACTCCTAATTCAGAGTACCCCTTCTGGGGAGTCCACACAACGGACTTTGTGTCAAATTTTGCTGTCGTGGAGAAGCAAATAAATAGTACTTTCATGGGTATAAGTTTTAAATATCTTGTTCGTATTACTGTTAGTATTTTATTTGAAAAAGTTGTAAAAGAAAATTAAAAAAAAATCCCCGCAGTTATTCATGTGAAAGCCCTTTCATTGTTTAGCTATTTGGCCAGAATTGGTTAGAACAATTCTGAAGTGTCGTATTGTTTTTGTTTAAATAGAACTTCTGAAAAGTTCGTTTTAATTTTCTCTCATTTGATTTCAATAAATCAACACTTAACGTGCACAAAATATAGTATTTCTCGTCTATACGTAACTTCGTTAAATACGCAATGGATTAGTTTTTCTTCTCTATCAACCGAATGGGCACTGAAAAAGGGCCCTTGCTCCTTGGTACTCATGCAGAGAGTGATCCGTGCTGAAATAACCTTATTTAAAAGGCCATTCTTAACATGGGGAGGGTAGGATGTTTTGTACCTATTCTATACTTTAACCTTACAATTGAATGAATAAAAAAAAAAAAAAACTTTAAACGTGAAAATACGATTTAACGCGGATCCCTCTCTGCATTAGCACCGAGTCCTTAAGATACTGTTGATAGGTCGATTTTTTTTTTTTTTTTTTTTATGTAGCTTCAAAACAAAAGTACTTGGTTGTAATATCAAAAGTAGTAATATATCCAAAAATTACGAAATTCATCGAGTAGAAAAATTTCTATTCTGTTTTTAGTAAAAAAAAAAATAAGTCTATATCGCTATTGGTAGAAATCGTCAGCCATTGCATTGGCGAAAAGGGAGATAAGTGTGTTCCCTGCATTCGCAATCTTCAAGATGTTTTCATTTAGGGAAAATGCAATTTTCTCCAATTTTTCGTAAAAATTGCTTTTATCTATAATTTTCTTACTCTATGAATTTCAGTTTAATATATGGCTATTTTCGACAAGTAATGTTTTTGCTTAAAACATAAAAACCGATCTGATTTCTTAACACAAAGCAGGTACTTATACAGAGAAGGTACTACTGCGCTTTAGCTAATAACAAAGATATTATTTAGAAACCCATTCGTAACATGGGGAGTTTTGTAACTACTCTGTACTTCCACCTAACGATTTAATAAAAGATACTGTAAAACTTGAATTCAAGTAAAAAAAAAAAAAAAATATTATATAAAAATAATAGCACGGTACCTTCTCTGAATAAGCACCCAAATAAAGGTGCTTCTGCAGTTTACGGGGCGTGCTATTTTTAGATAGGATTCCCCCCCCCAGTCAATTTTTACGTTCTTTTCATTACATTGTTAGGTGAAAGTACAAGCCCCCCCCCTCCATGTTATCATGGTTCCTAAACAAAAGTTGGTTATCTTCCAGTTTCGTCACCTTGTGTTTACAAATGTTTTGCGGAAAGTTGTCATCTGCAAAATGGAGTGAAACTTAATTTTTCAAATTGTATTTTTTAAAATAAGCAAACGAACAATGCATCTTATTTTGCAGATGACGGCTCCAGCTCCAGCTCCGCGCAAAATCTTTGTAAACACCGAGTGACGAAACTTAGATATAATAATAACATTTCATCACGATTCGTAAACTACACGAGTCCCGAAATAAAATAAGGGGAAATTTAAAATGTATCTTCATAATAATAATAATAAATAAATAAATAAAACTACTACTTACATCTTCGCTTTTAAATAAACAAAAATGCATTTTCAAAGTTACCTATGTGAAAAATACATACACGCGTAATCTTGTCTGAGTTTTAATACCAAAATTTATGATTTTAAAACCAAAGATCTTGGTTTCAGCAATTTGAAGGGATTTATTTTTTCTCTGGCTTTAAGCATCTTTTTCTAAATGGTGTTTGCTTTTTCTCACGTACTTACTACTGAATAATTTGTCGTAGTACTTGAAACGAAGCTAAGATTTTTTCTTTTTCTTCATCTATTTATATATTATCGGGAATGCGCGCACCAGTTTTGTGTATACAATGCCTCATGTTTCAAGTTCTACTCGCACTACGTTGCCTTGCTGACATGATGGCAAACTCTTACATATTTAATTTATTGCGCATGAAATTAATACAGTAGCAAACCCTTGACCTGGTATGACTTTCTTCGGGGGTGCGACTGGTTGGAGTGACTTCTGCATTTAACGTTCAATAGTAACAACCTCCGGGGTTTTTTTTTGTTTTTTTGTTTTTTTTACGATGTGAAAAACTTTGCAAAAGATAATTTTACGAATTTAAAAATTTGGATTAGTTTCGTGTATAAATTAAACTTAAAATTATCCATTTCTGGTATATTTGGTAATCATGAAGAAAGAGAGCATGTTTCCTCCGTTTGATTATAGGTGGCGTTACTGTCTGTCCACCCAGTTACGGAAGCACAAAATGTATATAATGGCACCCTTGAAATAATGTTTTTGTTATTTTAATTTTAAACATGTTTTTTGAAAACATAAGTTTTATTTTTCCAAACATTTACGTTTTGTTGGTTTATTTTCAAACATTTACGTTTTTTGTTTTGTTTTTACTTTTAGTTTATGCTTGCAAAAAAAAAAATGTTTTTGCTATATTTTTCTTTTAAACATATTTATGGGTACAACCGTTTTTCCGCGAGTATTTTTTACGCTCTTATAATAAAAAAATCAACTTTTTTTTTAAATCTTTTTTTTATGGACCTCCCCCCCCTTTTTTTAATTTTTCTGCACTTATTTTACCTTTTCCGCGAGTATTTATATATATATATATATTTGAAAAAGGATATTGTAAAACCTGAATCTTACTTGAAACTACTATAAAAAAAAATTTTTTTTTAAGCTCGGTACAATAAGTGCATAAGCAAACTTTTCAAAAAAAAAAAATATTTCAAAAATATTTAGCTTTATGCCTGCAAAAAAAAAAAAAAACGTAAAAACAAAAAAAAAAACGTAAATGTTTGAAAATAAACCAGCAACAAAACGTAAATGTTTGGAAAAATAAAACTTAAATATGTTTGCAAAAAAAAAAAAAAAAAATGTTTAAAACTAAAATATAACAAAAACATTTATTATTTCAAGGGTGCCATTATATACTTTTTGTGCTTCCGTAACTGGGTGGACAGACAGTAACGCCATCTATAGTCAAACGGAGGAAACGGGCTCTCTTTCTTCATGATTACCGGATATTTTAGGGCATTTAAGTTTTAGCACTTCTATAGTTTAACATTTCCAAATAAATTTAGAAAGCTATTAACATGAAGAGAGCGTCAGCGTCCTGTTGACATATTGCACGGATGGAACTCTCCTCACTAGCTCCAGTTTTTTTTTTTTTTTTCGTAGGGTTGTTTTATGGAGAAAGGTGCAATGGCAAACAAATTCTATGCGTTTCTTTTTTTTTATTTTTATTTATTTATTTTATTTATTTTTTTTTTTGTTAAATTTGTTAACGAACCATACGAAAAATAGTTAAATGGGATTCGTTCTTCGTTAATTTAAATACGAAACAGATTCCCTACTCTAAACTTTAAAAATTTGTACAAAAAATACTTTAAAGTAATCTATCCATGCTCGATAGTTACTTTTATGGTTATTTGCTCGACTGAGCTTCAATCTATGTAGAACTTTTCCCCGCAACAAATGCTTATTTAAGCTACAACAACCGTCAATAATTCCCCTCCCTCTCTGTGCCAAAAACTAAACAAAAATTCCATTAACAGTTTTTTGGGGTTTTTTCCGGATGTGAGGCTGCTTCCCAGCTGACTATGATATGGTCAATATCGATCTAATGTAAATAAGTTATTGAGCCGTCCTCTTTTATAATTAAACGCTACCCAAGTTCTACTATTACTGATTGTCCCGGTGTTGTCTCGCCATTTACCTAACACTTATTAACCCTTATCCTGGCGTTGATAAGTGAACACCTCCAAAGTCAAAAAAAAAAAAAAAGTTCACAAGGAAATAGAAATGTGTAGAATCTCATTTTTATTGAGGGTGATTCAGTGAGGTGTTGACCCATGATTCTGTTAGGTACTAGCAGATTATTCCCCTCACCCCCAGGCTGGTTTCGCACCAGCACGTGAGGCGCTCCTACCTCAGAATGCTGACTGGTCCAATCTGGACTATGTTCATAACCTTCTAGAGTGCTCCCCCTCCCCTTGAAACTGGATTACATAACCTCGCTAGACTTCATATCTCTACTTTCTGTAGTGGAAAAACAGATAAATAACCTTGATATATTTGTTTTGTAAAGGAAGAGACTACCATACTTCACAACACTTTCCAGCCTTGGGCTGGAAGCAAAGTGTAGTATCTGTTTTAATACTGCACTTAATCTTTTCTGTGCTCGGTCAGTGAAGAAACCTAGACTGATTTTTTATTTTTGCTTTAATCCAGAATGCACCTCTTTTTTTGGGGGGGTAGATGGGCTGAATTTGTCAAAGTCTGCCCTCATGGGAAGGTAAGTAAATGGAGAATCATATTCACAAAAGTAAATGGAAACTTCACGGTTTCAAACGCAGCCCGTTTCTAATTTGGTCTTCAGACTGAGACCTAAGTGGAATCCTATCCCAGTTTTTATTTTGGGTAATAGAGCTCTTCCAAGATGCGCACCTCTCCACTCATTTTGCCCTTGACTTCCCAAAGTTAAATCTGTCTTGGAACACCACTATCCACTCCCAAACTTTATCCCTACTTCTATTTCCTCCCACCTAGCCCCACTCCCATTTATGTTACAAGAACAAGTCACCTCTTCTTGTGAGTAAATGAGATAGGATAGCCGAGGATTCGAACCTGCGAAGCTAGAATTGGAATTGAGAATTCCATTCATAAGTTAGAATAAATAATACAGAATGTTATTGAAAATGCAATTTGGAATTAACCATTGTTTAGTTCACATAAAATAGTTAGATATCTGTTTATTGAAAAAAGGAATGTAATGATGCAATTTTGTGAAATTAAAATAAGGAATTTAAAAACAATGGAAAATGTTATACTTATTTGTAAAGTGGGTTAATAAAAAATTAGATTAAAGAAATCAGCTTTGTAGAAACGTGAGGAACAATGCATGCTTAGAGACGAAGGCATGTCAGGCCACGAGTCCGAGATGCACGTGTTTGGTCACGCAATGATGTCATGAGTTCTCGATATAGAGAGCTTTAGGTCAGTAAGTCAGTCAGGGGAGAAGAGAGAAGTCAGGTCGGACAAACAGAGCTGACATTCTGCCTTGGAAGCGAAGGTGAGAAGAAAGAAATCATGTAGAGACTTTGAATTCCTTGATGCAAAGCCATTGACTGGTCAAATGGAATAAACAACTTCATACTTTTGTATCTTTGTGTTCAATAGAAAGGTATTGTGAATTTATATTATGAGAACTTTGTGAAAATCATCATCTCAAAAATAGGTAAGAAATATGTCTGTTATAGAAACACTCCCATTCACAGAACTGTCAAACGTATAAATATCAAACTATCTCCTAACTATCTATATATATATATATATATATATATATATATAATCTAAATCCCTTCTCATTATGTATTACATGTTCCCAGCTGTATTAAAACGTACCCTCTCTCTCTTTATATATACGCGATATATCTGCACACCAATATGGCCTCACACTAATATGAACAGTTATTACATAACATTTAGAGATTGGCTTGCTTGCTTTTGATTCTGAACAAACTGAAAAATGGTGAGTAGTATTAAATTCTTTAGAAAGTGTTGGGAGAAAGGTTTTATTCCTTGCTCTACTTTCCAATAAGTTTTGCACATTCATATATTTATGAATTTCAAACTTTAAAATTTCTACACTTTGTGTTATTTTAAGTAAAATGCACTCTTATTGATAACGTGATTGCACAATGATGGTCAAATGTTATATATAGTAGACAAAAGATGCTCAACAACCTACTTTTCCAGCATTTCTGTCTTTGTGCTTAACCTGTATTGTATTTTACCTTATAGCAAATATTCCAAAGTGTAGTATCTGTTCTGTCTTTGGTTAAAGAAAACTGGAGTAATTCTCTTGGTTCGAAAGCTACCAATCGGTCTTGATCATTATTAAGCTGACTTCTGTTGGCTAAAGTATTGTGGTCTTTAAGAAATCCAACCTCTCTGGCTATGCTTTCAACTGCTTGAAAACGGTTTCGTTCCAGCCTGAGACTCCAGTTAGGGGAGGATGCATTTTTTTACTGTTCGGTGCTCTTTCTCTAGCTTCTTAAATTCCACTTTCCCAACCGTGTTGCATCTTCCTAGCGTGAAAGCAAGATAATCAGAAGGATGACACAAGTTTTACTTTGTTCTTATCTCGAGTATCCTTTTTGGGGGAGGGGGCTGGATACTCGCGCCCTAGATTAAAAAAAATCAAACTTCTGGCTAATTTTGTCCCTATGAGGATGCCAAGAAACAAGAATTTTCTAAATTGGATCCATACACATCCTCAACTAAGTTGGAATAAAGGTTTTTTTGTTTATTTAGATTTTTTGATGCAACTACGTTAGAATAGCAAAATTTGGAAAAGAAAATTTTTAAAATTTGTATCTAATTTTTTTGTCAATTTCAATTAAAAGCAATAATTACTTAATTAGCATGTCAGAAGTACTTAAATATTACTGCATTATTAAAAAAAAATTTTTTTTTTTTTTTTTCTTAAAAAAAAACAGCCATATTTTTGGAAGACATGACATAACAAGGGAAGTAACTCTTATGCTAAAAATTAGGCAAAATGCACTTTTTTTTTTAATGGCAAGAATTACACACTATTTACCTTTTGAAACGTTCCAGTTATTTTTTTTTTTGTTGTTTGTTTTTTTTTGTTTTTTTAGACAAACATCTTATTTGAAAATATTAATTACTGTAACATGACATAAAAGTAGATACCATTAGTTTGCCTCAAAATTCACTAACATTTTTTAATTTTGTTATAGTGTAGTTGCCTCGTTATTTTTTAGTTTATTTTAACTTTAAATTGACAAAGGGAGATAATTTAATTTGACTTATTCTTTCAACAATCCATTTACTACAAGAACGGATAGGAGGGGGGGGGTGAAATAGTACTAAAAAAAAAATTGACTACTTAATGGAAAACGACTTTCTATTAGAAGAAACAAGAAAAAAACCTAAATTGACTTCATTCCTTATTAGAATTTTGGAAATGATGCAAAGTTTTGAAAATTCAAATAGTGTTTAGGCATATATATATATATATATATATAAATTAGTGGGGGGGGGGAATAAAGTATACTTAAATATATTTTAATTTGTCCAGATTTTGTATATATTTTTAAAGTTGTGATTTCAAAAGTAAAAGAATCTAGGGGCCATCAGCTGGAACCGAAACTGTAGCATTCAAAGCTTTTGGTGTTACCACTGTACCAAGGTGACGCACATATGAACTAAGATGAATGTACAAAATTTTTAACAATCTTTTTTCAATTTTGACCAGTTTTTAACCTTAAAAACAATTTTAACCGACTAAAGACCCATAAAATAATGACCCATAAAAAATCCAATCATTTAAGGCCCCTAGCATTGCTTGGCGACTTTTAGTTTCAGAGGAGATTAGACATAGACAGATAGCTGTTTATATTATATTATATTATATTATATTATATTATAATATATTATAACATAATATATTATAATATATAATATATTATAATATAATATATTATAATATATAATAATATATATTATAATATATAATAATATATATTATAATATATAATAATATATATTATAATATATAATAATATATATTATAATATATAATAATATATATTATAATATATAATAATATATATTATAATATATAATAATATATATTATAATATATAATAATATATATTATAATATATAATAATATATATTATAATATATAATAATATATATTATAATATATAATAATATATATTATAATATATAATAATATATATTATAATATATAATAATATATATTATAATATATAATAATATATATTATAATATATAATAATATATATTATAATATATAATAATATATATTATAATATATAATAATATATATTATAATATATAATAATATATATTATAATATATAATAATATATATTATAATATATAATAATATATATTATAATATATAATAATATATATTATAATATATAATAATATATATTATAATATATAATAATATATATTATAATATATAATAATATATATTATAATATATAATAATATATATTATAATATATAATAATATATATTATAATATATAATAATATATATTATAATATATAATTATATATATTATAATATATAATTATATATATTATAATATATAATTATATATATTATAATATATAATTATATATATTATAATATATAATTATATATATTATAATATATAATTATATATATTATAATATATAATTATATATATTATAATATATAATTATATATATTATAATATATAATTATATATATTATAATATATAATTATATATATTATAATATATAATTATATATATTATAATATATAATTATATATATTATAATATATAATTATATATATTATAATATATAATTATATATATTATAATATATAATTATATATATTATAATATATAATAATATATATTATAATATATAATAATATATATTATAATATATAATAATATATATTATAATATATAATAATATATATTATAATATATAATAATATATATTATAATATATAATAATATATATAATAATATATATTATAATATATAATAATATATATAATAATATATATTATAATATATAATAATATATATAATAATATATATTATAATATATATTATAATATATAATAATATATATTATAATATATAATAATATTATAATATATAATAATATTATAATATATAATAATATTATATTATAATATTATTATATATTATATAATAATATTATAATATATTATAATATATAATAATATATATTATAATATATAATTATAATATATAATTATAATATATTATAATATATAATTATAATATATTATAATATATAATTATAATATATTATAATATATAATTATAATATATAATATATTATATAATATGTAATATATTATAATATATTATAATATATAATATATTATAATATATATATTATATTATATAATATATTATAATATATTATAAAGAATGTTTTTGAGTTAAAATCAATTTAGTATTACATAGTAAGAGAAAAAAAATTGTTTAATGTTTTTTGCTTTTCTGCCATGAACAATATATAAGAAATACAATCATGCCTCCATGAGCAATACTCCAGTTTTTAACTGGAAATGATTTATCAGGTAATCTAGAAATTATTGACTATACACCTTTTTTTGTACTGCTTAGAACGACAATCTTTTAGATAAAATTATATCTTTTTAAAATGCAAAATCATCTTTGTTACTTTACTACACTAAATTAAAGATTTTTTTCCCCGGATCTTTGTTTCTAGCTTTAAAGCAATGTTGAAATTAAATGACTCGCCATTACTTTTAAACTGGAAGAAACGTAAAAATGTCTTTGCTTTAGGGTGGCAATGTAAGGGAGAGAAATGTATTTTTCTTCTTTCTTTTTTTTTTTTTTTACATGCTTCTTTATTTTAATAAATAGTAAGATAAAACTCCAGCAATAACTAACTTCATTTTATCACGCTGGGAGTCTGTTTTAAAGAAAAATATAGCTTCGTTTTTTAGGTGGAATTTGTTGCTAGTTAGTATAGGATTGGGATACCATGTCAGTTTCATACCGAAAAAAATTGATGTTTGTTCTCATTTAAAGATTTTGATCTCTGGAAGAATAGAATAGACCCCCTAATATCAGAATATGCAAGATGTGTAAACAATATTACTTGTATTGATCAGACTATTGTCTTCATCTTGAGTGTTATTTGTGCAACGTTTTGGTTGTCTTCAGGCATGTTGGGTGTTTGGAAAAAAGTTACTGGCTCTATAGATATTTTCGTATTCTAGGAGTTAGTCTCTATTCTATGGTTAGTTTCGAATTTGAAAAAGTTGGTTTATAAAGGGGAGGCAACTGTTATAAAACACAACTGGGAATTCTCTCCCTTTTATCGCCAAAATTTTAAGGATGTACAATGTTTTTGTTTTTTTTTCTACAATGAGAGGCTTCCAAATGCTACTAATCTCTAGATTTGTTCTGCTTAATAATTTTTCTTTTTAGCATATATGCTGCCTTCTTGATTTGCCTGACTTTCCACCTTGCATTCCTGTTAATTATTTTGACCTTGTTCCACAAAGGGAAGTGTACTCCTTTTTCTTTCCATATGCGATCAACTAGTCCTGACTTTTCAATCTCTCCCTATGTCAGTTATACGGTGTTCTTCTGGCTTTACCTTTAGGAAGGCAACTAGTCTCACCTTTGTATAGTTTTCATTCAGAAATTCCGAACTTTAATGTGTAGACAATTTTTGTAAATCATTAAAATGAATCGAAATTACATGATCCATTCACCAAATGGTAATACAGCAACCCCAGTATTATACATCTGCTGATAGGACAGCTTCCTTTGATGTTTATTCCACGAACCTGAACCTTAGACTATCAGGCAGATAATGTTATTAGAGATAAAATGTCTACCACTCACGAGTTTACATAGCAACAAAAAAAATTTTAAACGTCTTCACATGCTGGTCTAGATTGCAGCATTTTTTTCCTCATCTAGTAATACTAGATCAGGCTGTCTAGAGATGCACCAAACATTGATGTTATTGCTTTGTCCATTCCCCTTGCAAAATTTAATCGTTTTATGTAAAGCCAAAAACAATTTTTCTCTTTTCTTAACTGGTTCTTTGAAAATGTGAAAAATTTGAAACATAAAATTTTACCAATGACCGGATTTAGCATTAAATAACCTGAAAAGGGGTTGATATTTAGTAAAACTAAACCAAATCCCCTTTGTGAGAAATGCCACTCATTGAATGTGAGAAAAAAAATAAAGGGAAAGGGAAGAATAAGATACAAAGCTGCTGGAAGTGCATCCACAGTCCACTTTAAGTATTAAAACTTAAACTTTTTAAAAGAAAATATAAACAGGGCTTTTATCTTTTGTTTTTAAATTAATAGGCAGAAGGAATCATAATTAACATGTGTTGTTGGCCTCCATCCAGTCTTCAAAGACAATGTATATCTCCTGTATAGGGAGTACTATGAATCAATCACATCTCTTTTGAACCGGCACTGCTTGAGGATAATGGTGAAAAGTCCAGGACTATTGAAAACTATGCTGAAATAAGCAAATAGCTTCCATATACACCGGTCCTGGATATGACTTTAAACTATATCCGATGGTGAGGTCCCAGTTTGCGGGCTTTGGGGAGTGTGGAGCCACCCTTTAATTGCCATTGCTCCCAGATCCACTGTGATCCGGAGTGGTAGTACCTGTTAGGATCCCAACTATGGGTTAAATAGAAACAGACTTGAAAACAACAAATATATTTTATTAAAAATTTTTCTTCCGAATCTTTGGATTCGGCATTGAATAACCTGAAAAGGGTTGATATGCCGTAAAATAACCAAACCAATCCATATACACCACCTGATATTCCCAAATAGTCGCCACTTATCTAGTACTGACCAGTCTCAACGATGTGTAAGGCAACAGGCAGTCTCAACGATGTGTAAGGCAACAGGCAGTCTCAACGATGTGTAAGGCAACAGGCAGTCTCAACGATGTGTAAGGCAACAGGCAGTCTCAACGATAAATACCAGGCTGCAAAGTTGAAGCTGATTTTACAACTGGGTTTAAATTCTTCAACATCAAGCATGAAACGATAGTGTCTGTAGGTAAAAATATTAAAAAATATATTGTATCTAATAGATGACTTCAATGGTTATAGCCACATTGAAAGAATTGAGTTCTTGTGTTAGATGTGGAACGGTTAAGGCAGCAGGTTTAGTTCAGAGAGCAAGACCAACAAAACATGGAAGTAATAATGGTCTTGAGGGATAAACCTGGGCAGATAAATTAGTTTTGAAGTCAATTTTTTTTGTCATTCAATACATGTTAGACTATAAAATGGACTTTATCCCTCCCTATATATATATATATATATATATATATATATATATATATATATAAAATGAACTCATTTTTTCCCCTGTTATTTTGACCTTAATTGGATTAAAAATCAAGGCATTTCATTCTAATGTAATATGTATAAACTGTAGCACAATATTTGAGGTGTTATAGGCATATTACCTCTCCACTTCCTCGATAATCGTAGATTCCTATATTTTTTCTGCTGAGAGTTAACTGTTAAAATCGATGGAAGTAGTAAAATCTTTTCTCTCTAATTCCTCCTTCCCCCGCCACCACTTACACCGTTTCTGGATCGTTCATAAGGAACAGTAACGAAGGAACACCAATTTGGGTTTCTTTACTTTGTAGTTGCTTAAAAAAACTGGAATGAAATTTTAACGTTCCTTTTCGTTCTATGCTTTCTATTGGGGGAAACGCACCATGGACCAAATCGAAGGGTTATTTATGGCATTTTTCTTTATTTTTTTTTTCGCTTTTTGCTGTTTGTTTTTGTTCTTCTGAACACGTTCATTTTTCCCCTTATTTTTGCTTTTTGTTCTTCCAATTTCTTTTTTAAAGAAGTTTTGTTTGCTGTTTTGTTTTTGTTTTTCCGATTTTTTAAAGAAGTTTAACATCGTTTTTTTGTTGTTTGTTTTTAATATTTAAACAGGGTTATTACTTCGCTTATTCTTTACTTTACCCCCCTCCCCCTTACACATACACACGTACCTTCAAACATCCGGGAAACGCCGGGTACCCCCGCTAGTACTGAATATTGACTAGTATCTTCGTACAAAAACTATACTTTTATCCCTTCAAATATAGACAAAGGGCCAATTCAACTAATGTTGACTTCATTCAGCCTCATAGTGCACCCTATTCACCCTGGAAGGTTTTGTTTTAATGGGGTTTTATTTGTTTTTAATTTATATAAAATAAATAAATGCATGTGCCATCTGTATAATGTCAGTTCTCTCTATTATTTGACAAAGACTTTTCCTTTTGAATGGGTCTTTTAATTGCATGAATCTACAATGAAAGCTGAACAAACTATTCACTTAACGCTGCTTTCATCCGATACAAAGGTAAAGTGTTTCTTTTATGTAGAGACTATTGCAAGTCATACAAAGCTCGCCTTTCAATCAGAACATTCTATTAACTTTTTATTTCCATTTTTTTTTTTTTTTTTTTTTTTAACACTTGAAAGTAAACACGATCTAAATTCAAAGGTGTTTTTTTTTTTTTTTTTTTTTTTTTTTCTCAGATTATATAACTTGATGTCGGACAACATAATGCAATAAAAAAAAAAAAATAATAAATAAAATTTTTAATTGTAGGCCGTGGTGTAGGCAAATTGTTTTAAAATAAATTTGTATAATTCAGTACAAGACTTTACTTTGTTTCAGGATTCATGGCTTTCAATTCTGGTTTTTATATGCTGTCATTCTGTTTTTGATAAAAAAATATATAACATCACCCTTCCCCATTACTATGTAATAATTAGGGTTATGACAACAGCATATTCTTTTCATTGTCATGACTTTTGAGTATATATCCGACATAGTTAATCACTTGAGAACCACATCACTCTATATAAAAGTATATAAGATATCCACGGATACACACTAGAGTAAAAACAATGAAAATATGCTGCTGCCCTAGTAATAGTACATTAACTCCAAAACGCCCCTTTTTTTTAATATTCAAAATAACAAAACCATTATCGCTTATACATTTTTTTTTTAAATCTCATTGTTTGACATCAACATATAATTGCCTTTTTCTTATCTAATTTACTTGATATTTTATTTTCTGAATTGGTGTTTATTTTTGGTGTGAATATAATTTGGGCTAGTTTGAATCAAATAGAAGTAATATGGTGTTCTTCGGTTCTAGTCATCTTTAGTCAGTGTTCTGTCTGGAGTTCTGTTCTATTTACAAGTTTCAAATTGCTTTATGGATATTTCCTCTCGGCCTTTTTTCTCTTTCTGGTAGCTGTAATGGGAGGAATTTAAAAACAACAAATAACGCCATTGCTTGCTTCTGGGATTTAGTCAATTTGCACACAGCCATTTACAGTAATGTACATTGCAAGGATGAGTGACTGGTCCTATCCTAAGAAAATATTTTATTCTGAACTAAATGTGTGAGCTAAGAGGGTTGGAAGACTGAAGCGGTATAAGGAGTGTTTGAAGGAGAATATGAAGCTGTGAAATTGATCACACAACACGAGAGGCAAGTGCACTCGGAGCAGTGAAGGAATGAAATAAGGATTGGTGTGGGAAGGTTCAAAAGTGAATGGCTTTATCATGCTGAAGAATTGAAAGCAACAAAATGTGCTGAGCAAACCAGCCTGACAAACACCAAATAATAATGTATGTCCAAATTGCGATTGGTTGTATGGATCTCATTGAACTTGTTATTTATAACGCACAAATGAAGTTCTTGGAAATCCTGTATATCAGCCCACGTGAACGTTTTCTTTGTCCCTCCCCTCCCCAGTTTTTTTTTTTTTTTTTTTACCCAGGAATCACCACTTATCAAGGCCCAGAGGTGACTCGAGGATAAGGTTTTATGGGTATATTAGTCAAGGTGATTATAGCGTAGTAAACATAAGTAGTGGGAATTTTGTAAATTGTATTCCTTAGTGGGGACGGTTCATTAAGAACTTGTTTACGTTGGACTTGAAGACAGATTGTAGTCAGCAGGAAAACAGTCAATCGGAAGACAATTCCACAGGCGTGCAGTTCTAAGAAAGAAGCTTTGTTCATGGAATCTACATTTAGATTTTGGCACAGATAAAGAGTGTGGGGAAAATTATTGATAGTGGTTTTTTTCTCTCTAATTTGTTTTTGATTCCTCACGACCATCCCTAATTAAGTGATAGACCGTGAGATTTGTCAGATCAAAGTTTTCGAATGTGGTGTATTTTGAATAAAGCATTTAGATTGGTTTCTACTATCAAATTCTCGTATCTGTCACGGTTTAGTGAGGGTGAGGAGAAAGTGTTTTTTTTTTGTTTTTTTTTTTTGTTTTTTACATTGTAAATAGTCCTATCACTCCTGCCTCCTCTTGCATATTGTCGAATTAATGACAATTTATTTCCCTTCTATACCACATATGTATGACGTCATACTGTGACATAATCATAATTCTAGTCTAACTTTTAATGGAATTTTCTATTCCTTTAACCTTAGGCTAATTCTAGTCTCATAAAAGAAAATCTATCGCTCAACATTTTGCATCTTGTTACATTGATGTCAGATGGGTTCTTGTTTAGGTCCGACTTCAGAAATCCAACTTAATTCTATAAGAGTATATGTCTGCAAGTCTTCTGTAAATCTCCTGGTCCTATCAGATAAGGCTGTCTGAAGATACCGGCTTCCTGACCTCAAATGATCCAAACATGGTGCTATCTTTCTATATTTCCTTCCTTTTTGAATAATTCAATCATGTTCTGCAAAGCCCACAAGAAAAAAAAAATGTCTTTCACAAAACAACCAAACCAAACACCATGAATAAATATAAATAATTTGAATCAAAGATTACCAAAATGACTGGATTTTGACCTTAAATAATTTGAAATGGATTGATATGGTGTAAAACACAACAGCCAAACAAACATTTAGTAAATTTATAAAAAGGAAAATTACAAATGTTTATGAAATTTGAACATGTGTAATAGGCAGAAAATAATCTGTTTTTAATTTACTTTTGAGAAACAAAACCCTACTTTGCATGAACATAACCTACATTTTTTTTTTTTTACATTTTATTTCTGCAGTAAAATGAAACTATTTAGATTTCACTAAGCATTGATTCAGAAAAAGGAATATTAATGTAAAATGTCCTTAATCCTTAGTATATTGTCGCAATGTCAGATAATTCAGGTAGTTTTTTTTTTTTAATTTTATGTCTTAAAATTTTAATAGTTGGATTACTTTGACAACTGTTTTCATCTTGAGTGTTGAATGTTTCAGCTGCTGTAACCTCCAATGGTCTTCAGCTGTATCTTGTTGACCTTGGGAATCTTCAGAATTTCGAATGGAATCCTTTATTTAAACCACATTTAAATGGGGCCGCAAATGGATGGTAACATATAATGCTAATAAGACTAAGTTGCTCTTCTTTAACAATTACAATATGCCTTTTCAACTGCTTATATCCTATATCTTGGCAAAATCATCCCACGAAGCAGCAACTTTATGGCAATTTATCTGCCATATCTAATACCATCAGAGAAAGACGCCTACGATATGCCGGTCATTGTCTGAGGAGCAAGCATGAATTGGTGAGTGATGTATTGCTATGGACTCCACGACACGGACGCGCAAGCAGAGGACTACAGAGATTCACGTACATCCAACAAATAGCACACAACGCCAACTGTGAATCTGAAGATCTGAGGCAACTGATGGAAGACAGGAAACTCTGGAGAGGAAGAGTCACATTGGTCCGGGCAAGGAGCCCGTCATGATGATATCCATGACAAATAATACCCTACCTGAGAATTCTTCCTTCAAACTCAGTCTAACATTTGCTGGCAATATGAGCTGGAACAAATACATTGAGGACATTGCAAAGGCTGCTGGAAAAGTGATTTCTGTCTATCGAGCTAGAAGACTACTCACACCCGAGAGTATCCTGTACCTCTACAAGGCCACTATTGTTGCCACATCTGGGCTGGTGCATCTACCACTAGCCTACCCATCTTGGATAGGGTTCAAAAAAGAGTCTTCAATTTAATAGGTCCCACTTTGTCAACTAAGCTCCAACCCCTGTCCCATCGCCGCAATGTTGCATCTGTGCCTGTTTTACAAATATTTTTATGGAATTTGCACTGAACTCGTTGCACTTGTGCCAACTCGACGTACATATCCCTGACAAACCTGCTTAGCAAAAAAATCTCACCCCTTCACTGAGGTCCCTAAATGCCAAAAAACTTTCTATTCTAATCGTTCCTTCCCTCAAACAGCTAGACTTTGGAATTCCCTTCCTGCTACCTGCTTCCATGGCTGTACTGATATGTAGAAGTTTAAATGTAATGTAAACCAACATCTTGTTAATCTTTTCTAGGTTTGGTCTCAAATAGTAGCTCCTTACATTGAAGTGGTGATATGTTTTGTTAGGAACAAACGTGAGTAAAAAAAAAAATAAATAAAAATAAAAACTGTAGTGGTCTCAAATAGTAGCTCCTTACATTGAAGTGGTGATATGTTTTGTTAGGAACAAACGTGAGTAAAAAAAAAAATAAATAAAAATAAAAACTGTAGCATGCTCTGATTCCCTCTGCCATAATTGAGTAGAAGTCTTAAGTAATTTGCAACTGTATTCTTCATATCTCCTGCACAGACTGAACATTCAACCTCTAGAAGTGTCTCTTACAACTGAATTTTATGTCATAATTTATCCCTTACGCCACAGTACCTTTACATTTTTATTGAAAAGAAATTGAAATTAATTTTTTTTTTTTTTTTTTTTTTTTTTTTTAACACTAAAAATGTATTTCGCTATTTTCATCATAAGTGAAATAAAATTCCGTTGCTAAAAATGTCTTCCGGTGAAATGAATCCATAGTTAATTTGTCACCTAATCCTCAGGATTTTTGCACATTTTCTGTGCAATCCTTTAATGTTTCTTGGATCTTTGCTTAGCTTCCTGCTGTTCATCACTGCAGATTTGATCAGTCCAACACCACCAAGGTCATTTACTGGGAAATTTTTTTCCTTGAATACGGAGCATACTTTGCTTTCAGAACCTTTTCTCACAACTTGGCCAAACCAGCTCATTCTTTTTAATCTATTTCTTCAGTTGAGCTAAACTTGGGATACAAATATTTTTTTTTCTGATCATGGTTCTGTGTACAAATAAGGCTTGCATTTATCTTCTACTTTAACATCCAACGACTGTAATAAAAAGGAATTCACTGTTTGAAACCTCTATAGTAAAGTCTTCATTTTAAAGCAGGAAACGCATGTTTTCTGCCAAAAGCAGGATTGGCTAACAAAAAATCAGGTTAATTTTTATTGGGTTCAATAGTGACTATTTTGCTACATTTAGCCTTAATTATGTTTCTGAATTTTTGAGATGAGGATTGATAATTCGTATTTGGATTATTCAGACTTCTGTTCTCATCTTGAGTGTTATTTTCATGTTTCGATTGATGTAACCACTTCAGGTGTATGTTTCTCTCAAACTTAAGAATCTTTGCAGAATTCTGAATGAAACCTTTTATTTAATCCACTGGGATAGCATACTTTCTTGCTGTCAGCCATGACTTGGTAGAACTAAATAATCCAGAACTGTATTTGGACGCTTGCACTGAAAATTTACTCTTCAACCTCCAGAAGAGTATAACTTAGAACTGAATTTAACTTTCAATTGTAGAAAATCAGATGACGACCAAAACGATGTGAAAAACTTGAAGAGAACAGAAGTCCAATCAATCCAAACACGATTTTAGCCTTATTTGATAACTGTCCCTTTTCTGAAGGAGTAAAAACTCCTACCTCTACTAAATATCACTAAAAAGTAAAATATTGACTAGGAGTTTTAAATGAAATTGATTTTTTTTTTTTTTTTTTTTTTTTTTTTTTTTCTTGAACATAGCTAACAAAATTAAATATTCACCTTGAATGTAAAATGCCATTTATTTACATTTTGGATGGTTTTATTTATTTATATATATATGTGTGTCTTTTTAACTGACAGTTTAAATTTGCTATATTCTATTGTTTCAGGTGTTAATTTTTGATTCCTCAAAACAACAAAAAAATGTCAGATTACTTTATTGACAATTATATGGATGAGAGTGATATGGTCAGTATGGACCGTGATCGGTATATTCACTTGGGTCACAGTGGTAAAGGGCGCTCAAAGAAGGAAGCTCGTGAGCACACAAACCGACATGATCCCAATGGCCATACCAGGAAGACGACACAGAAATTAATTAACAATAACCATAACAATCGTGCACGATCAGCAACAAGGTAAGCTTTAAATTTGTGATTAAACAAAATAAATCTGAAAAATTAAATATAATTACCTCCTCCACCGGTCAGCGTCGCCTCCTACACCCATCCTCCGCCGCCGGTCAGCGTCGCCTCTCCCCTCCCCCCCGCCTCCTGAAATGAAAAAGCAGCTTGATTTGCATATAGTTAAAGATGAAGAGTGCTTTGAAGTATTTAGATTAGTACTTAATATATTATTTACAAAGGGTTACCAGACTTTAGTAATAAAGAATACATTAATGTCACAATACAGTAAGATGGTTTTTAATATAGAAAATATATGAACAGTGTATAAATTAATATGACTATTGCTTGGTGTGCTCCACAAAAAAGATCTTATTAGTGAATGGTGATTAATATAATGTTGTTGATGTAAAAAAAAAAAAAAAAAAAAAAAATTTACTATTTTAAAATGAATCCTGTCAACTAAAACAATATTTAAAATAAATAAAACTTTTCATGTTATTTAAAAATATTTAGTTGGTAATGACACTTTTTTTTTTTTTTTTTTTTTTTTTTCAGTTTAAATATTTATTTTAATAGTATTGACTAATTTATTTCAATAGAATTTTATGAATTTGTACATTTCAAGTTTGGAGGAAATTTTTTTTTTTTTTTTGAATTCTACTCAAAACAAGGAGACAATTCAACTAATTTTTTAATTTCACGTCACTTCTTGGTAAAAGCAAAACGTTAAATTAGCAATAGCATAAAATAAAACATTATCTGAACATTTATTGAATTAAAAATTTTAGTTTTATAAACAATTAGTATTTAAAATAAATTACGATGGATGTTTGTATTTATATGAAAATGTGATTTAAAACTTTGAAAATGAACAACTTTTAGTTTTAGAGACCTTGTTCACTAAATTCCTTTTAAGAAAATTTTGAAATGAATGGACGTGGTCATGTGAACATTTATGACTTTAAATTAAAAACCCTTTTTACTTTTTTTTTTTTTTTTTTTACAAAATTAAACTTTTGTGATAAGTCAAAATAATTAAGTTTTGAACAGTCAATTGTTTCTTGTTCTGAGTGAAATTCTGTAAAAGTGAAAACAAAAATTGTTCTTCAAACCTAACGAGCACAATTGTCAAATGTGAATAAATTATGCAAATTGATGTAGAAACAATCATGTAATTACCATGGTGTCCAGTTAGTACACCTATATCAATGTAAGTTATGTTTTTTTTTCTCTTTTCCAGTTAAACCAACGGATCCATCTCCTCAGAATGGCCAAGACTATGCAAACTAATTTGACACCTGCTACAAACAGGATTTTGGCAAATCAGTAATTCTTTGCTAATTCCCAAAAAGCTTAATGTTAAACTTCTATCCAGTACTACATACTGCCATGAGGTTTATCTGACACTTGCCTGTTATTTTTCAAAAAAAAACAAATGGGTGGCAAGAACTAACCTCTTGGCTAGTCAGAAGAGGGTGGCCAAGAAATGGTGTTTAAGAAAGGGCAATTTTTTTTTTTTTTTTCTCCACCTCACTAAAATCTACATTCAGTTGCTAACAAACTGAAATCATTTATCTTTGGGTGCATGTTTGTGGTGCTGTTAATTTTTTTTTTCTTTTACTTTATATGAAAATCTTTTTATTTAAAATTTCTACTTTTTTATTTGTATAACAAAAATAAAAAGTTTTTAAAAATCTGTCTTATCTTATTTTGTAAGAATATAAAATTAGAATATTTGGCTCATGTTCAGAATTTCCCCTACATTAAAAAAGCAAACAAATAAAAAAAATTGTATGATGTCATGACACTTTGATTAATGGGAATTCATAGGCATTACAACAAATCTTGCAAGTTATGAGCACCGATCCCATGAGTCATAAATGACCAACAAATGTCTATTTCAATAAATACTCGGCTTTTACAGTGCTTGAGCTGTTTGTTTGTTTACAAACAGCAACCTCCCTTTTATAGCCAATTAAGTAGCCTGAGAGATATATCTATGACAGTACTCGAGAGGCACAGTGGGCCCAGATGGCCAATGTTTGGAAATAGAGGTGAAGCATCATCACAAATGACTTTTATAAGATTTTTTTCAAAACTTTTGAGGCATATGATCAACTTGGGTTCATTTTAATTAGATTTTAACTGATATTTGTCTCTGAAAACAGTTCTGGGACCAAATTGACCTATTTTGGCTGTGTCACAAAATGTCGCGAATCTACCGAAATTTACTAAATTCAGAGAAATATTGAAATAGGCATTATTTCAGTTTGGATTGAGATAGGAAAGTGGTTGAGGGCTTGTTAGAAGCGTATGGCCAAGGAGAACATAATGGAAGCAATTCATGTTGAGCTAATATACCAGTTTATGTATTGGCTTTTATAAAGTAATGAATCTGTCTGAAATTGTGTATTTCTGTTGAAAATTGCACAGGTAACAATACAAACATTATGTGTATTATTGAATTTTCTCAAAACCTCACATAAAGATAATATAAATTAATCAAGAAAAATGTCTTCAATAAGGCTTGCATACCAGTTCTTGGACAAGCCAAACAACCGATTATGTGAACATATGGCACACTGGCCCCAGATCGCCAAACTTTGGAAATAGAGATTAGGCGAAGTCTTACTTTGATTTTTCTGGCATTTTCTCGGTTTTTGTTTTCAGTTTTATACCCAAGTACAGAGTAACTAAAGCATATTTTGACTTAGAGAAAGTGTATAAAAGGATACAGGAACCAAAAATGCTTTGATTTTGTCTAAATTCACGAAATTAGGAGAAATTATAAAATTGGAGTAGTTTCGTTGACTCAACCGAGATAATTCAGTTTGTGTTATGTTTCTCATTCCATACTGGCAGATAAGAATATAAAATAAAACAAATAAATCACCATCTAGTCAAGAAAAATGTCTTCAACGAGGCTTGCATACCACCGCTTCGGTAGACCTACCAACCGACCATGCGACCGAATGGTGTGATCGTCAGCTCCACATTCCGTGCAAAATTTTCTTGCCTGAAAATGAGTGGTTATGTTCTGGATGATTGGATCTGATCGTTCCAGTAACCTGGCCATTACATCAGTTAATTGGAGCAGGAGGTCAGTTTTCCTCGACAAGAACTGCAAGTAGTTGCGAATGTCTTTGTTGTTCGACTCTAAGCATTCCTCTGACAGACTTCCCAGTCCATGAGCATCATTTAGACTCATCAATTCTGTTGAATGATGAAGAGTCCCATGCAAGGTGTGATTCATCATGACCCATGGGAAGTTGTCACACAAATTGTATGAAGTCTGCTCACAAAGTTCTTTGAACTTCATCAGATCGATCTTACGTGACGACGACACAACCGATAGAACAGTGGAGAGCTGACGATGAAGGAGAAGCAGGTTTTCTCGGTGTTTTTCATCAACTAATTTTTCGATTGAAGCTAGAACTTCCTCTGAAAAGAAGCGACGGCCTTGTGGACCATTGGTTGATGTCCCACCTTTTCCACCAGCAGAGTTGACTCTATCAAGATACAGGCCTGTCTCTGTGTAGATCGCTTCGAGAACTCGATCCTTCGCTCGACGGACAGGTTCACCACGAACGTCGGACCTCTCAATCCACTGTTGGTAGTCAGCATGGCACCGATACAAAACCTTCAGGAACCACGTTGTTCCATTGATGTACGAATGAGTCACAGTGATGCTTGATTGGTCAGATGTTGTGAGTGGCTTCTTGGTTAATCCTTGACGAGTCTCAAAATCTCCTTGTTTTGCTTTGACTTTACCATTCTCATCAACTAGTTCATTGTACAGCTCGAGAGAATTCTTTGCCGATCTGTTAATGGGAAAGCCCTCTGCCACCTTGGTTCTGTCAGTCCAATCAGCCTGTTTTGTTGTGCATAGGATGCAATCAGCCCCTCCCAACCCTGAAATGTCCCTTTTGAATTTCAGATGCTTCATTGAATCGTGTACTATGACATTCACATCATATCCTTGACCATCAGCAGTAACAAAAATTCCATCTGAAGCCAACTCTTGGCGTGCTTTGTCTGTAGTGGGAACGACCATATTAAGATCTTCATCGGTCTCTTTCTCCCTGATCAAGAATAGTGGTCTTAATGTTCTACAGTTGTTTGGCGAGTGATTCTGCCACAGACAAAAAGAAGAACCGTCCTGGTAACGAGCAAGTAGTTTCAGTGGTGTAATGCCATACTGGAACATATTTTCAGTTGCGTCCAGCATACTTGTAGAGTTCCACACTACTTGTTGACCAGCACCGTCACATCCATCTTTAAACACCATTTCAAGGACACCATCTCTGCATTTATCTTTTATGATTTTCTTAGGGATCAAGGATATGATGAACTCTATCGTCATTTTCACTAGGTCCTTGTACTGCACCTGAACTCCACTGTCATCAAGAACTGGGGAGATACTGGGGCGGAGCTTTTTACGTCCCTCCAACAACTCATTGCTGGTTGGAAAATAGATTCCCTTCGCAGCAAGTATGTGCCTCATCTTTCTCATTTGCTCCCTACTCAACGTTAATGAATGCATCAATGCAATCGCTTCATTGATCTCAAAGGAATGAATATCGTTCACATTGGACGAAAATATCTCATACCCAACTCGAGCTGTCTTCTTTTCCGATTGAATATTCACACGATGAATCATATATCCTAGCAACTGAGTGACTGAAAGCTCAGGACATTCCTTTGCAGCGTATTCTTCAATGTAGTCGAACAGACCCTGTGTTCTTTCCTTCTGCATTCTCTCCCCTAAGTTGACAAAACTCTTCCTTTGCTTCTTTCCAACTTGTGGACAGTTCCCTTCCATTTCGATTTCTTCTTTCGATGCTTGAGCAAGGATTTCGGTGTTTGCTAGGCGTTTCTTTTTCAATCGTTTGAAATGGTTCCATGCATTCAAGAAGAAGCCACTGATTTCTTTGTTTTCGTGAAAACCATGAGTTTCTCTGAATTGGCGAAAGCATTTGGCATATTCAGGTGGTTTGGTACGGCATAATGCAGCCTGACTAATGATGGCTTCGAAGACCTGATATTCTGTGGTGAGAACATTGTTGCCTGCCATCTGAATATGATAATTTCTTTTTTTTAAACTTCAGTTAACCCGATAATAGCCTGTAATGAAGAAAAAAGCATAGACATTAACTGAATGGTCATATAGAATAATAGAATACTCAAAATATTTGATAGAACATGTAAAAGAAAACTAAAACTTTGGCAAAATGCCCGAATTTGGTAATTTGGTCCCAGATCCCGGAAAAATGAAAATTCTATTTGTCAGAAAAAAAATTTACTGCTAAGATTTACAAAACAAATTTGACATAGTTAGAAAGGTCTTAGGCTATATTTTTTGAAACATATATACTTTGATATGTAAATCTTAGCGGTTTTTGAGCTATTTGAGGAATTGAACAAAAAATAAATGACAATTTTGCTGAAACATTAAGGTAAAATTTCACTAAATAAGCTTTTATCTTATCAAAATTTCATCTATTATACCACAAACAAGACCTCTGTTAGAAAAAAAAGATGAATTTAGTTATACAAATTGAAAAAATAACATCAAAAAACCCATTATGGCATTTTATTTACAAATTCTGGCTTAGTTTATATGATAAGGTTCATATGTAGTCAAGAATATGATCTCGACACGATTTTGAATTTCCGCTAGGTTTGAGATAGCATAAAATCACTTCACGTGATGCTACAGACCTAATTTTTTTTTTTTTGTTTGTTCAGAAATTTTATTTACTTACAGAATTTCTATAGTTCAAGGTACATAGAGAAAGTTTTTTTTTAGGCTATTTCCACCTCTGGGCCCACTGTGAGAGGGGGAGAAAGGAACTAACCAAGTTTATTTATTTTATTTTATTTTTTTCAAAAATAAAAAAAAAAGTGGCCATCTTGTTAGCTAACTCATAAAATTTGATTTATTTAAATATTAAACGGTTGGCTCAAATTACGGATATGGACATTATACAAACTTATGTATATGTATTTTTCAATATAGAGGGAATTCTGAGCAAGAACTGAATACTTGATATAATTTTTTAGTTTTTATAATGATGCACATGTTGGAATGTTTTCTACTTTTTTTCTTTAACTACTAAAGCCTTACCTCTTTTTTTTTTCTCTCCATTGGGTTGGATTTTATTTCTATCTTCCTATTCTCGCTTTATCTACCTTGCCTTCCTGTAACAGAGCGTGTCTGAAAATTAGCAGGAGCAGCGTTTGAACATATATGCAAATTAGGAAGTGTGCACAAGCTAGCGTGAAGGATAAAAGGATACCATGTGGTTGGGAAGAAAAAAGTTGAGGCCGAATAAGACTGATATGTAAAGTTAAAGGCGAAAATTGGCTGCCAGTGGTCAACATGCGGTCGGAAGAAAGAAAGGCATGCCAGATGAAATAGGGCAGTGTGACTTTGAAGTGCGCGTTGAGACTGGGAGAAAATGGTAATAAACGACTTGTGTTAAAAAAAATAAAAATAAATAAAAGCCGAGTCAGATTTATTTTTGTTTGTTCCTTTTTCGACGGTGCTGGACTGTGTGAGGGTCCAAGAGGTTTGAACTGTAATGAACACTGTTCAAGTGTAACAACTACATTACATTCCTTCTTATGGCAGTTTTCTGACAGCTGAGACTTAAAATGAATGAATATGTATGAGGATTTTTATTGAAAATAAAACCATGACGTATTGTGCATAATATGAAGTTAGAATATAAAGGTTGTGTATCTTTACAAAGCCACAGTTCTCTCGTGCAAAAGGTATTGTTGCCACATTTGGGCTGGTACATCTCACTCTCTCACTCTCTCACTCTCTCTCACTCTAACTCACTCTAACTCACTCTCTAACTCACTCTCTCATTCTCACTCTCTCACTCTCACTCACTCACTCACTGTTAAAAAAAAAAGTCTCAAATTTAACAGATCCCGCACTATTGGTCAAGCTTCAACTTCTGTCTAATCACTGCAATATTGCGTTCCTGTGTCTGTTTTACAAGTAATTCAATGAAATGTGCTCTGAACTCATAGCACTTATCCCTCATGGACATATATATACCTAACCTTGCTGTTGAGGTTCCTAGATGCCAGAAAGCCTTCTACTCGTATAGTTTCTTCTATCAGATTGCTAGAATTTGGAATTCCCTGACTGTACTAACATACAAAAGTTTAAATGTAATGTGAACAAACATCTCGTTTCCGAGCTTCCCACCATCTTGTGTTAAACACGATCTGAAATAGTATGCCTTTATATCCACATAGAAATATACCTTGTGTTAGGTTGGTGCAAAAATGTGTTTTGACATTCAACTTCATGTCAAAAACCGACATTATTTTTGCACCAACCTAATAAGAGATATAAGCAAACTAGTGAAACGTGTCACATATAAGGGACCCTGTCACATATAAGGGACCCTATCAGTGCCGATTAAGTCAGCTAGTATGGAGTTTGACATATGCACACTGATTGCATGTCATAATGACTCAAATCTACAAAACCAAATCATTTAAGGATTGCTGATATGCAAATGAGACTTCCAAAAATTGGAAGTTGTCTGATAATAATGTAGGGAAAACCAAGAAAATTACAGTTAAAGCGTTTGCATGTCCTGTGGAATCAAGCTGCTGGGAAGGGGGTGGGGTGATCAGGACGGTGGCGCCCACAACTTTTATAATTCTCTCAAAGTGACAAAATTTCACTGCTGAACTGCATAAAAGGAAGCCACAGACTGTTGTATGAGAATCCTTGGAAACTGTTGTTGCATGTTACTGAGCTACTTTGCTGTCTTGGCTTTTTTTTTTTTTTGTGTGTGTGTGTTACATGTAGAAAACTCTGATTGCCAAGTGTGAAATGTCCTTTCTGAGAACTTTGTTTGCATGTCACCCACAGATTTAAGGAAGATAAATTAGTTAAGAAAATGTTTCTCTCTTTCCAGTACAAATCAAATCTCTGCAGAAATAAAACCATTAAGAAATTCTCAGCAAACGTCTCTTTGTGTCCCTTTCTGCATGAAAGGAAGTTTTCATACAGTTACAACAGACAAAACGATCAACAGTAACTCATAGGAACGGCATGAGGAGTATCAGCAGTGTCAATCAACATCGAAAGGTACGTCACATGCACACATCTACATAATGAACATTTGGGGCCCCAGAGAAAGGAGCAGGACATAAGACTCAACCCAACATGGGAGTCATCCTTGATTCAACCCTAGGAATAATTGTTTTTACACTGTGACCCTTGTCAAAATTCATAATCGCTAATAATGTAGGGTCTCTGATATGTAACATGTAGATCTACAGCTGATTCTCGTTTTTTTTTGTTTTATTCAGATTAATAAATCACAGCTTATTAGGGTACTCTAAGATGATATTGTCAATTAGATGTTGAGTAAAACTTTGATAGGAGTCAAATGAAATAGATGGCTGAAAAATAGTGGTGGGATGATTAATCAGAATTGGAAAATTATTTTGGTTATTTTCTTATGTCAAAATCGATTTTTTTTGTTTAAAACTTAATTTCCATTGCTGGTAGTGATAAAATGATAAATATTTACTGATTGTTAAAAGATCATTAAAACCAATATATTTCACCATATATTATTTATGTTTGCAAAATGTATTACATGGATTTTTACAAGAGTCCAAAGAAAAAAGTGGAACAGACAGATTAAGAGAAATATATAGATTTCAATGTCAGATTTTTACTTTAAGACAAGTGCACTCTCAGCTATACCACCCCAGATGTGATAAGTTCTTCATAAGCTGTACCTGACTTTATACAGGTAAAAATTATTTTATTTATTTCATTTTTTTATGGAAATTGCTCCAGACAAGGCATGAAGCCATTTGATGTAAGGAGCTAACAAGAACAAAAGATGATTATCACAAAGATGGATGTGTATTGTTCTTGGTCTTGAAAAAATCAAGGCTGTAGGTAGGAGGAAAACGGTCAGCAAGAAAAGAGTTCCACAGCCTGTAGTTATTGGAAAGAAGCTATGTTACAAGGAGGTATCAAAACAGCGAATTGATGGAAACCACTCAAACAAACAAACTGCAACAAAGGAAGCAGAGAATAGATCAGACAAGAAGAAAATTTGTCATTGTTATTTATTAGAAAGACTGAGACTAGCAACATCACATCTATGAGAGAGAGGTTGCAGAGAAGGAAGAGTGGAGCTAATCAAATTACGGACACGTTACTGCACCTTGTCAAGAACCCTTAAATGATAGATTCACTGTCCAAATATGACAACAGTACTCCATAAATTATCTGATAATAGATTTGTAGAGATACTTTTACTTATTTCAACACAACATAAAGTTATGTTTCTTAAGGATCAATAATTTGGATTATTTCAACTACTGTTCTCATCTTGAGTGTTAGTCTCATAACTTTCAGTCAATGTAATCTCCAATCTTCTTTAGGTATCCGCAAGGACTCATGATGTAATGGATAAGATACTAAGTAAAATTCAGTTTAAAGTGATGCTCTTTTGAAGGTTCAATCCTCAGTTCGGGTGATACTAAGAACATAATTGCAAATTACTTGATATTTCTATCTGGTCATGGCAGATGGAACGAGAGTATGCTACCTTCGTTGTTAAAATAAAAGGTTCTGTTCCAAATCCTGTAACAATTGTCAAGTTTGACAAGAAAACACTTGAAGGTCAGAGGTTACATCGGCCAAAACATTGTGAGAATTACATTTGCATTCAAGCTAAGAACAGTAGTTCAGATAATCCAAATAATTTAAATAAATAAATTGATACATTACAAATAGATTTGTCATTAGTTTTGCTAATCTCATACTCTACAAAGTTTCCTATAGAAATGGAAAACATTTTATGTGTCACCCAAGAAAAGACGATATGATTCCATTTCCAGTTGATGAGATTCGTTTTTCTTTTTTTGTTGTAAACCATCTAATAGTTGACCAGTTGTGTACAAATCCCAAAAGTGATAGGAGCCTTCTATCATGTCTGAAAGTGACACGATTTTCAACAAGTGAGATTGGATTTGTGCCATTGTACAACTCATGCTCTCTACTAATCCAAGTTATGATAACAGGACCATTGCCAGCACACTCAAAATGCATCGCTGGATTGCTATGAATAACAGGGACGTGCCCAGGGTGATGAAAACAAAGTTTCCGGCCATGATTATGGTCTTTGGTGTGGTTTTAAGTAAGGGTCACCTCACATCTTGAAAGTCAGCACCAAAGTGTATCTGGATGTGTTAAAGAGTGTGGTGATCCCCTGCTGCAATCGGGTGGTCGTTGGCAGACCATGTGTGGCAGCAGGACTCAGCGCTGGCCCACAAGTCCAAAGAGACCTAGGGTTGGCTTCAGAAGAAGCGCTACAACTTTGTACCCTTCTCTCACTGGCCCCCTCTTCTCTCGACCTGAACCCACGGGACTACTTTGTTTGGTTATACGTCGAGAACATCACCAACATGACCTCCCACAACACCAAAGCCAGCATGACTGCCGAATTTTTGCAGAGCGCTCACCAGCGCTTGTGGAAAAAGCATGCTTCCAGCTCCGGACCTGTATCAAGGTGGTGATTGAGGCTGAAGGCAGTTACATTGATTAGATGTCAGCTCTACTACATAATCAAGTCACTTGAATTGATTTTTTTTCAATAAAAGTTTTAAAATAAAGCTGTAATGTTGTTTTTTTAGGGCGACAATTTTATTGTTCCACTCTGTACATCATTTTCTAACTCAATATTATCAGAGGAGATAACTCCTGTATATACTGAACCAACTAGAAAAAAACACTCACAACATTTTCATTACTTATTTATTGTAATGGTCTGCAGAGGCATAGAAATAAGTGGCCACGGTTGCCATGTACCTGCTGTAGGGAAGTAATGCAAACCTGGAACCCTTCAGATACAAGAATAATATGATTATTAGGTACTGTTACAGTTTATGGTAGCAAAATAAAAGATGACTTTTTTGTAAGGCAGAGGTCTTTTGGATTTTGGATGGCATCTCGTTCGGTTCATTTGTGATTTTATGGTTGTTAGAGAAAAAAGAATAAAAGACCTCCCACTGCTTTTGTGAAAAATGAATGCTTTTGTTGTATGGAAAAAAAGAACACAAAATAATCTGACTCAAGTGTGTGTTTTCTTTTCTACTTGAAATAATTTACATAACTGAAATAATTGCCCGAATACATCTTTCAGTCAAATTATGAATTAATAATCTTTTAGCATTTACAAGTAACAAGTTCAAAAATAAAGTCCTTGCAATCGAGTTTTGTTTATTCAGGAGTTGTTTCGTCTTCTACATTTTAATTTTAACTTTTGTTAATGTAATAAAAAAGGGGGAAAACAAGTATACAGCAAATAAATGTTACCCTTCTACCTAACTGGATAAGTTTTTTTTTGTTATAACTTAGAAACCGCTGGATTTAAACTGAACTTATGCGAATAGATCTCTGTGTATTGAGAACCAGGATCTTTATGTTTGCCATTGACATCGTTTTTGTGTCGTGCTTCCATGGTCAGTCTGTGGTTAGGGGCTTGGAGGGGTGCGGCTTCCAGTCTCCAGCTTGAAAAGAATTGGTCGGAGGTACAATCAAAGGTTGAAGGAAACTCCTTAAAGAGTAGCGCAGAGGCATATGCCACTTACTTCTTCTGCCTGCAAATTACATGATACCCTCCTGGCCCTCCTGTCCTCACGTCTTTGGGGCAAGGAAAGGCATTGGGTTCACAGATAAGTCTGTGTTCAACGTACATGTGAGAAAAGCTCAGGACTGTCAGACTTGAGATGTCATCAAGACACCGAGAGGTTGGTCTTCCTGAGTCTGCATGGAACCTCGTGGTCGATAGTGCCTCTCCTGACATCATCCCCAACCACTCAGTCAATGCATGTCAACGGCTGTGGGGCAACACGCAGTTAATCAGAGAGTGCCGAGCCACCCTCAGGAAGTTTCCAAGGTCCAGCAACCTTTCAAGGTGTTCAAAAAGAACTGTATAGAGAATTAGTGAGGAGAGCCGACGCTAGGCGAATGAATGCCCCCCCCCCCACTTTCCTGAATGAATTCCCACACCCCAGCTTTTCTTTTTGTCCACCTCACTAATTGCTTCCATCTTGGAGTGACATCACACCTATTTTTTATTTTTTCCCCCCCATCTAGAATTTAGCCCCATTTAGAGAGCGACCTGCTTGTTTTCAGCACCCATCAAGTCGGAGAACAGTGGGCGGTCTATCATCTAAAAAGGGTTAGAAAGAACTTACTAGACATTTTGTTTTTTTTTTAACTTTTTTACCAATACTCCACGCCAATTAAATTTTGTCTTTAATAAAAACGGCTTTTAGAAAATTTCATTTTTTACATAGATCATATAAATATATTTCTAAAAAAATACTTGATTTAGGAATCTTAAGTAAGACAACCCCTGGTGTGAATGTGGTATTATGGTAACTGCAAACTCTAGCTAGGATTAGCTTAGTCAACAAAGATACAGTGACAAAGATGACCATAGACCCACATCCTTATTTTTTATTGGCCTTGTGCCTAATTTTGCTTTGTCAACATTTATCTTGTCAAAATGAAATATCTACATCATGTCAGAGCGAAAAAAAACACAATTTTATGAGTATATGGCTCTTCAAGAAAAATTTTTTTACATTAAACTGCGATAAAAAAAACAATAAAAAAATGTCTATTTTATTAAAATAAAGTTTTAAAATACCGTTCAGAGTAGGCAGTATTTTTTTAGTGCGACAAATTTATCGTTCCACCCTGTACGAGTATATGGCAATTTGAGAGAAAAGCATTTGATATCAAACTGCGATAAAAATAATAAAAAATGGCTATTTTATTGAAATAAAGTTATATCCTATATATTTTTTTTAGAAATATTTTCAATTTTGCTTCCCTGCTGCCGTTATTTTGCTGAATCCATTAAACAGCTCCTCATTCCCCCCACCCTTTCACTTAAAAAAATTTAAATCACTTTCTTTCAAAACAATTCTAATGTCTCTAATTGTTTTCCTGGAGGCAAGAGTTTTGCACAAACAGGAAGATTTTTATGCGGATTGTATGAAAGAGATAAGACAATTGGTTTCCTGTTGTTCGAATTTGAATTTGTTGTAATCATTTGATGACCTATGCTTTATTAACGACAAAACACACACACATCTGCATCCAGAAATTGACATTTTTGTCTAATTTTTGAGTCATCTCTTATCAAGACGATTGAGGATAAGAGTTAATCATCATCATCGTCATCATCATCACGTATGATGATTCTATTGTTGGCATTGGTTTCCTCAGCATTTTTCTAGAAAGACATTGAGTAGTTATGAGAGGGACCACACAAGGTTGCCAACATCCTAAGTGAAAGTAATTTTTGTCGAACAAAATGGATTCGAATGTCGAACGTCCAGTTTGTCAGTTCATGTTGTCAACCATTCGACCGTCACCTCCCAGAAGAGTTACTGAAAAGAATAGACCATCAGTTGAATAATAACAAATAATATGCAAGAATTGGAATTATAGATGGAATGAATAAAATTTGGTGAATTATGGGGACGATTTATGACAAGTCTTTGTTAACATTGGATTTGAAGATGACCATGGTGTGGACCTCAGGGAAGTAATCTTGTGATAAAGTGTTTCACAGATGGGAAGTTCATGGAAATTTTATTTGATCTTAGCCACACTGAAGAATTAAATGGTATGTTGAAACGCAGATTCTTGTTAGATCAGCTCAGTTAAGCAATGCTGAGCCTAGTCAATACTAGATGGGTGATCATTTGGGAATAAAAGGCGCTGTATGTGGGAGGATGGTGTCACCTTGCAAAAAAAGTGCTAAAGCCTAACGTCATCTTTTCCTCTGACTGGAATATAGACATTGAACTGGGGGATCGTTTGTGAATTTAATGTTCCCTAGAAATTTACTCCTGCAGAAGAAGATCACTTAACCTACCTAGAATAAATATTACATCAAGTACATGGAAGAGGAAAGGAAAGTTCTTTGCAGTGGTGAGAATAAGACGATTTCTTGTTGTGAATGTTATACAAGAAGAAAACAGTCAGACGGCTTTCTTTTTTTGTTTTAATCTGTTTTTTTTTTTCATCCCAAACAAGGCATAGTGCTGCTAAGTCGTAAGGGGCTATCATTTGGGACCAGATTTTCAAGGATACTATATAAGGAGTTGAGCAATGAGATATCTATTTACATACACTTGAACTTCTGCATATCAGTACAGCCAGGAAATTAGGGGCCCGGGAGGGAATTCCAAAGCCTAACAGTTCAAGAGCAGAAGCTGTTTAAATAAAAGGTTTTACAACATCTAGGATCTCTACAGTGTAGGGGTGGAATTTTGCTGCTTGTCAGGGGGCATTCACGTCCAGAGAGCACTAATGCTTTCAGTTCGTCCGAGCACTTTCCATTAAAGCACTTGAAAAACAGGCACAGGGATGCCACATTTCGGTGATGGGACAGAGGTTGGAGTTTGGGTGACAATGCGGGACCTATTAGATTAGCAACTCTGTTTGAACCCTAACTAGTCTGTTCTTTTTCGTTAGAACTAATTTATTTCCCAAACTTCATGTCACTTCAAACCGTACTTAGTTTGATCCCTATCATGATTAACACGAGCTGATCTGATTGCTATCCAACATAGGGCCATCCATGACATAAGCAATTTCTCTTCTGTGAAAAAAGGGAGCTGATTATGAAGTTAGTTTTGTACTCACTCAAGACAAGAACGTTTTCTGGGTGGCATCTCCCCAGATGCGGCAGCAGTATTTCATCTTAAGATGTATCTGACTCTTACATTAGTAAGAATTTACAATCTTCATAGATTTTCACTGGGTAATCCATAACAATCAAATACTAGCAGGAATTATGGAAATTCCACAGTGGATTCTTTCATATGTAATATATTGATGTTAGCTTTCTGTGTTCAGTGTAAATGGAAATGTTATGACATCATTGTAGCTCTTTTGTTAAAACTACAAAAGTATTTACGTAAGCTAACAAGGATGCCCGGCATAGCCTGATCGTAAAATACGCTTACATATATTTTAATTTGTGCAGATTTCATATATATTATTATCAAGTTAATTTTCTATCGATTCTTATACATTATAAAGTTGTAATTTCAAAAAAAAAAAAAAATGTGTCCATATGACTTGGGTGCATCAGCTTGAATCGAAAACTTATGAAGAAAAAAATATGCATGTGTATATACATATATATATATATATATATATATAGTAAGTTATAAGATATATATGGCAATTAAGCTACATAGAATATTCTGTGTTTCATCCATGCTAGGATTCATTGGGCTCATGCCTATGCCATATATATATATATATATATATATATATATATATATATAACTTGAGTTCCTTCAGCTATAGTAGAAACTGAAACCAAAACTTATGAAGAATTCTTGATTACAAGAAATGAAAGTCCATAAAAATTAAATGACAGTCACCTAGATGTAAGCGTGACACACAGAGTAAATAACCAAATTTTCATTACTAATGAATACTATATTGTCCAATTTCTACTGTACACTCTTTAACCCTTATCCTTGAGTGACCTCTTGGCCTTGATAATGTGGTGATGCCTATGTAAAAAAGAAAAAAAAGAAAAATAAAAAAAAATAACACTTAAACGACAGTTACTCGAAAGAAAATTGCTCTTCCTCGATGGCACTGGCTCTTCAATCATACTTTCCAGCCTTTGTGTCATATCATTCCGTCTTGGGAAGGAGATAAATATTGGAATGGCTCTCTTTTTTTAAAGTAGGAACATGGAGGGGAGCCACATTAAATTTCAGGGAGAGGAAGGGGGATGAGAGTTGCTCCTAAACTTGTGGTGTGGATAAAACCCTGCGGAATATTTTCACATAGCTGAAATAGGAAAATGAAAAATTCCTAAATCCTTCCCTGAAATTAAATTCAAAAACAAACTCCGTGTATCTTATCATGTCTGGTCTATTTATAGAAATTATTTAGCATGTCATTGATATGGATGTTTCGATGTCGGACACTAATTCATGCATTTATACACGATGATTACCACGGGCGAGGAAGGCTGCTTTTAAAATATGGCATTTATTTCAAAATTAGCTGTTAATGATATTCCTAACATTTAATACATCCCAAATTACACTTACAAACACACACACACACATATATATATATATATATATAGTGGCACCAAAAAGAAAGTCTGAACTTGTCATTTTTTCAAAAACCGCAAATTTAAGCTAAATTTAATGTAACTGTTTAAACAACCTATACTTCATTTTTTTTTTTTTTTACACAGTGATCACCACTTATCAAGGCCTGGAAGCCACTCAGGGATAAGGGTTATTGCAAGTACATTACGTTAGTGTGGAGATCCGATGAGGTGTTCACTCAAGGGGGCGGTTCACCAGGAACTTGTTAACGTTGGACCCGAAGACATCCAAGTTGCAGTCCGGTGGGAAGCAGGCAGACAGAACAGAGCTCCACAGGCGCGCACCTCCAAGAAAGAAGCCCTGCTCATGGAATCCACATCCCAACCCAGGTACAGATACAGAGTGGGGGAAACTTTTCACAGTGGACCCAGCCAGACGGGTGCTCTTCGTGAAAGATTGGCGAGGGGGGACCAGAGACCGGAGCTCAAACGAGCACCCGCCATGGAAACAACGATAAAACAAGGACAGGCCCGCAACGTCTCCCCCGTGGGAGAGAGGTTGCAGGGCAGAGAAAAGGGCATCCCCCCACTAAGCCACGAAGTCTATTTTGTACTCTGCCAAGGCAGGATAGGTCGTCCCTAGCAGCTTGATTCGCCTTTTATTCCTCTATAATTTTACCTGTTGATATTTGACTTTTAATTGAAATATCCCAGTGTTCACGCCATTTTAAATAATTAACTTCAAATCGAGAAGGCAAAAAAAAGAAATCCGCAGCAACAAATGAGCTTAAAATCAGCTTAAAATATCCACTTTTTAGGCAACAAAGCATCTCTAATTGTAATTGTTGTTGTTTCATTTAGTCGCTGTGTCTCGACTTTCTTTTAGCAATCGTCAGGTGCTAATTAATCTCCACCTTTCTGGTTTATTCAATCGAGAAATCAACCGCAGATTGAAATGTGATAAGTTAACGGTACGAATGACTGTGCAAAAATGCCAAAACACCGACAGTGTTTGTGATACCCCTAAATCTGGTCATCCTAGAGTTACTTTTTACATGGAAGACAATGCTATCAATATACACAGCCTCCAAAACAGATTTGAAACGGCTCTCCAAATCCAACAACAGTGTAATCTTGTTAAAAAGTGCTCTCTTTCTACAGTTAAGAACAGATTGAAGGAATTTAATTTGCCAGGCTGTGTTGCAAGATGCAAGCCATTTCTGTAAAGATACAATGACGACCATGACTCTTCATATTGTTCAAAAGTGATTTTTAGTGACGAAAGCAGGTTCAATAGGCTAGGCAGTGATGATAGGCAGTATGTCCGTCAAAGAAAAAATGAAGAATTTAATCCTAGGTGCACAGTTTCAACACTACAAGTTGGTGGAGGTTCAGTTTTGGTGTGGGGCGTAATTAGTGCCGATGGTCCAGGGCCTATAGTTCGCTTGCAAGGTTGAATCAATTCGACTAAGTATATTAGCATGTTAACTGAGCATTTTCTACTCTACTTTGGCCGGAATTTGGATGCTCCATGCAGGATAATTCTTCCATTCACACAGTTGGTAATGTTAAGAGGTGTCTTAAAGAGCATGATATTCTGTGCTTGGATTGGCCTGCACAATCTCCAGACCTCAATCGTATCGAAAACATATGGCATTACAACAGTTAAGCAATGATAAAATTTCAAATCTGGAAGAACTTTAGACAAAAATTAAAGAGGAATGTCCTTTCACAGGGTATTGCCACAGACTAATTCAAGGAATGCCCAAAAGATAACAAGGTGTCAAATTGCAGAAGGGCTATGCTACTAAATATTAACTAATTCATTGTGTTTCTGCTGTATTTGTGTTGCGTTAATGTTCTATAGTTGCATTTAAATAACAATTTCTTTTGCCTTCTCAATTTGAAATTCATTTTTTAAATTGACGTGAACACTAGGATACTTCCATTAAAAGTCAAATATGAACAGGCAAAATTATCGAGGAATAAAAGGTGAATCAAATGCGGTATAGGTTGTTTAAACAGCTATATTAAATTTAGCTTAAATATGCGGTTTTTGAAAAAATTACAAGTGCGGACTTTCTTTTTGGCGCCACTGTACATTCTGTTTTCTGTAAATTTATTTCCAATCCTATCTCCTTTGCATTCTTTTCTAATGCATGAAAGCAACTTGAAGTTTATGTGTGCTTTTATTAACAAGAGCGATATCATCAGCATAGGAGAGATTGGAAAGGATTTGTCCACCTATAGAAAAACCGCTTCTGTCTTTTTCATTATACTGAGTTGTAATTTAGTCCGCATAGTTATACACAGACAAGTAACATCCCATTGACATACACAGCCGATTTTACAACTCTCTTTATGTTCTAGTGTTCCCCTCAAGTAAAGATGATTCATATTTTAGTGAAGATGTTGGTGTTTTTCATCAATGGTAACCTCTTTTGATCAATTTACAGTTTATTTCTAAATGAACACTTACCTTTAAATTGATAACTTTTCCAGGTTTTCGGGTCTGCTGAAAACAAATATCACATTTAAAACTGGCGCCGACAAATAGTTTCTATGACATTAAGACATCATTTTTTCAATTTATTACTTAATGGTTTTCATTGGTCGCTATTTTATTTTACTTTGTTGAAGAAAAACAAACTTTATACGCATGTATATTGCTTATCTTATCGTATGAGATTTCAAAAAAACATGGTGAATAGTGAAAACCATTAAATAATACATTGGAAAAACCAATGTCTTAATATGATGAAAACTGTTTGTCAGCACTAGTTTTAAATGTGATATTCGTTTTCAGCATATCTGACAACCTTAAGAAGTCATCAATTTAAAGGTGATTGTCCAGTTGGAAATAAATTGCAAATTGACCCCCTTTTCTTATTCATTATTCAATTTTAGTCAAATACGTTCAGACACAGTCAACTCTACAAAGTGACTTTTTTTCATCCTGAAGTTCTTGCAAACCAATTATACTCGAAACAAACAGATAAAATGGTTGGAACCTCTAGTAAATCAGGCCATTACTTTACAACAGCAATTTTAGACAAGACAGTGTAACCCGTGGTGGTGGTTTAACGCTGGGAGATGGGGATACTAAGTCGCTCTTGGAGGGTAAGGAGCACTGGAAGTGAACCTATCAGCATTCCTTGGTTGGTTGGTTGGTTGTTTTTGTTGTACGGCATATCAACCTTTTTCGGGTTATTTAATACCGAATCCAAAGATTTTGAAGAAAATTTTTTAATAGAATATATTTGTTGTTTTCAAATCGGTTTCTATTTAACCCATAGTTGGGACCCTAACAGGTACTATCACTCCGGGTCAGAGTGGACCTGGGAGCAATGGTATTAAAGGGTGGCTCCACACTCCCTAAAGCCCACAAGCTGAGGCCTCACCACTGGATATAGTTTAAGGTCATATCCAGAACCGCATTCCTTGGTAGCACTGCCTCACGCGATCGACAAGAAACCACCACTTTTCTCCAAAAAAAGGAAGGGTGATGTTAAGGAGAGTGCATCTCCCAGGACTGAATCAAATCATACCTCGTCACGATAAAGAAAGTTCTGATCGTTCAGGATAACCTGTGATGGAGAATGATTCTGCGAAGAATATCAGCTGGTTATGACAAACGGGTTTGTATTACTGTACACATAGATGCGAAAAAGTTGTCAAAAAAACAAATATATAACAAATAAATGTTATCAAAGGCAAGATAAGTTACTTTTCTACCAAACTGGATATAATTTTCGTGTTTTTATTCAATGTAACATGTTTATTCAGCTCGAAAAGCATACAGTGTTTACCGATGTATTGGAAAATTCAAGATGGCGTCTGACTCTCTCTTTAACACGGTAAGTTTCGGAAAAGATGTTATAAATAAAAAAATTGGATAAAATACTGTTAAAACTCGCTCAATAAATGTTACCGTGACATAGGTTGACATATATTCGGCGGTTTTTTAACCGTATTTTGTCTAGTTTTTTATTCATAACACCTTTTCCGAAACTTACCGTGTTAAAGAGAGAGTCAGACGTCATCTTGAATTTTCCAATCGGTAAACACTGTATGCTTTTCGAGCTGAATAAACATGTTACATTGAATAAAAACACAAAAATATATCCAGTTAGGTAGAAAAGTAACTTATCTTGCCTTTGATAACATTTATTTGTTATATATTTGTTTTTCGACAACTTTTTCCAATCTATGTGTACAGTAATACAAACCCTGACAAACCAATGACTGCTTTTCAACCGGTCATTTGAACATTTGATGCCGACATCAAAAGGGAGATTACTCTAAAAAGTGTTTTTATTTCTGGTCTGATTTATTTCCCTTTGTTTTGCATATTTGAAGCAGCCATTTCTTTCTGTTTATGTAAACCAAACAAACATTGTTGCTTCTTGTTTATTTTTTAGCTACATTATTTTTTCTATGTTAGAATTGGCAATGTTCAATAGGGTTCATCAAGTCTTTTATCTTGTTTAATATGAATTAGAACTTTGACCTTTTCTTACCACGGACTTTAGAAAAAAAGGGAGTATACAAGTTTCAAAATAAATAAATACTATTTTTAAAAGATAAATAATATCGGCACTCATAAAAAAAATCTATTTATTTATTAATCATTAAAAAAATTTTAAGCGATTCGCCACAAATTTGGGTTTTAGCTTTTAAAAATAAATTTAGTAGTGTTTATTTATTTGTTTGTTTGTTTGTTTATTTTAAGGAAATAAATAAAGTCAAAGTTCCGGATATCTACTGAATGAATCCGGTACCACTTTTGTGTGCGTCTTAAGCGATTTATTAATTTTTTTTTCTCTCTCGTTTAAAATGATAATTATTTAGTTGTATTTAAGTTAAAAACATTTGTTTTATTTATCAGCGAAAACAACTTTGGTTATGAACTAAATTATTTTCTTATTCAAAGTTTCCAAACATAAAAATGTGTAACTTTTGGTTTAAGTCTGCTTCGCGTGCGTTGGTTATTTTGTTAATTTTTTTAAATTTCACAACTTTGTCTTGTATGGCGAAAAATGATTTTTCCAATTCTACCCGACGACCGACACGACAACCACATATCATTTTTATTGTGGCCGATGATTTAGGTAAGTATACATTTTTCGGTGTTTAGTTAGAATTCAACATGGGTATGTTTTACAATCCACAGATTCGAAAACGTGGTCAAACATTCAAATATATAACAAATAAATGTTATCAAAGGCAAGATAAGTTACTCTTCTACCTATCTGGAAAATATTTTTAGTGGTTTTACTCTCTTTAAAACGTTTACACGGTTCGAAAATAGGTTTGAATTACTATACACATAGATTCGAAAAAGTTGTCAAAGAATAAATATATAACAAATAAATGTTATCAAAGGCAAGAGAAGTTACTTTTCTACCTAACTAGATAAGTTTTTAGTGTTTTCATTTAATGTAAAATGTTTATTCGGCTCGAAAAACATAGTGTTTATCGATGTATTTGAAAAATACAAATGGCGGCGGATTCTCTGTTGAGCACGTTAAGTTTGGGAAAATGAGGTAAAACTAAAAATATATACAAAATATTGTTAGAAACTCACTCAATAAAATGGATAATTTGTCCTTTCTTATATAGTTCAACCCTGATGGTTGCTGGCCAAAGTCACTAAATCATAGGTACGGGCAAAATGAATGTCGATGTATAAACATTTTGAGCCCTCCCTTTACTTAAGAATTCACTAAAAATCAGGAAATTAACCAGTTTTAATGAAATTTTTAGTATTTATCAAATAACGATCACGGAATATAATGAACACATTATTTTTACTTAAATCTTAGTGGAAATGTATTATTTTGTTTAAACAAAAAATACCTTTACTAAAGTTATGGTTTTCAGTAGTAAAAAAAAAATGCATGAATTTATTATTTATTTTTTCATGAAAATAAAGCATCGTAAATTATAACAATTAAAAAATATATATTCAATTTTTACAGAAACATTCTGAAAAAAAGCCCTTAAAGTCCGTATTAATGAATTCGATATAACTTGAAGAAAAATTAATTTCTCGAACTACCGATATTATCATTGAATTAAGCATTATTTTCACACAAAAAATTATAATTGCAAAAAATATTTCTACTTTTGTTTTCGAATTACACGTTTCATGTGATTTTTATATGTAAGATTCTAATATTTTCCTTGCTTGTATGACTGTGAAACTTTCGGCGTAACAATTTTTATATAATCTTGAAAAATAAAATAAAATTTAATTTAAAAGCAGGAACATAGAAAAATGATTTAATTAAAAAATGGTAAGAATTAGACAAACGTTCACGATAGCAATGTATGGATGCACGGCTGGGAGAGAAAAGAAAAAGAAAAACACATCATCTACATCCCTTTAAACTACCTGACATCATTTTGACTGTCTTATATTTTTATACAAACAGGGTGTTTTTTATTTATTTATTTTTTTTTTTTAATTTAATTTTTATTATTATTATTATCATTATTATTATTATTATTATTATTATTATTATTATTATTTAATTCAATCCAATCCAATCCAATCCAATCCAATCCAATATTATTTTTAAACTTTACTAATTATCTTTGAAATAGACCCAGAAAACTAATATTTCTCTTTCAAAGGATTTTTACAATGAATTTATTTAAGTGAATTATTTAGCTCGCCGTGAAAATATTTTCAAAACTTTTTTTTTCAATTGTGTACAAATATTTTTTTTTTTTTTTTCCTTTTGGAAAGTAACTTGGAGCTTTAACCTTTCAAATACAATCAAAAAGTAATCGGAAACCTACAAAAAAGATGATAAATCGGCTTTCAAAATTATGGCTCCCTTTTTTATTCTACCATTTCTGCCTGTACCTCCTCAATCATGGCATGAGTTTATTATGAGAAAAAATTTTTTGTCTAGGCATTAAAAATCTTTTTTTTTTTTTTTTTTTTTTTAAATATTATTGGTACTTGTACAGTTTAGTGAAGACATTAAAAAATGAAAATATCGAAAAAAGTTTGAATTGTATGTATCCGTTATGGAATGAAATTCTTTATCTGTGCCTAAACCTAAACGTAGATTCCATGAACAAAGCTTCTTTCTTAGAACTGCACGCCTGTGGAATTGTCTTCCGTTTTCCTGCTTTCCGGCTGACTACAATATGGTTGTGTTCAAGTCTAAAGTAAATAAGTTCTTGATGAGCCGTTTCATATAAGTTATTAAATTTATCAAATTTTCATTACTAATGATTACTATATTGACCAATTTCTACTGTACACTCTTTAACCCTTATCCTTGAGTGGCCTCTGGGCCTTGATAATGTGGTGATGCCTTTGTAAAAAAAAAAAAGAAAAAAAGATTCACTTAATTTCATCAAGTAGTTTTTATTTTACAGCGAAAAAAATTTTTTATTATGATACCGAGCAAAAGGCTCGATTCTTAGGAAGAAAAGCTAGTATTAAAGATGGGGAGGAAGTGTTATCGGCGCTTTACATGGAGTTATCTCCAGTGTCATTTCTAAAATTCAAACAAAATTTAAAACAAATCCAAGATGTCTGCCTTCAACGCGCTCTCATAAAAATGTGTTTTCCGCTGTAAAAAAAAAAAAAAAAAAAAAAAACTACTCGATCAAATTAAGTGAAATTTTTTTTTTTGAGATCTTCATGTCAAAACGGTTATGTACAATATAACTTTTTTTTTCGATATTTTCATTTTTGAATGTTTTGATTAAACTGTACAAGTACCATATTATTAAAAGAGGAATATTTTCGAGTTAAAATCTATTGATAAATACACATTTTATATTGAGAAATAAATACACTCTTTAAATATGTTAGGTAAAGAATAAGTTATCCAAAATGGCCGTCTATTTGGGCCATATTGGATAACTTTATCTCTTATATAAAATGTGTATTTCTTAATACAAAATGTATATTTCTCAATTGATTTCATCTTTAAAAAGATTCCTCATATAATAATATTTAACAAAAGGGCCACTCCATATTACGTGTGTTACACTTTGGAATGGTTTTCAGCGATAATATTTTAAAATCGCCCTCATAATACTTTACTCTCTTTTCTTTTTGGCTTATTTAGTCTTAAGGCATTACTCTTTCATGTAGCACATAAAAAAAAACATACCTATAACCATTTTTTTTAATTATCATTATAGTCTTGTTTCTAGCGTCACGTGCATTACATTCAGACGGGAAGGATATTTGTAAAACAATGTATAAACTCTGCGAATTGTGTCTTTATTTTTTTTTATAAAAATGTGTTTTCTACATTTTTATGGAGGATTCTAATTATTACAATAGTCTTTTGGAAAATTTTTATTCATTGAACCCCTGAGAATTAAGGTATTTGTTGTCACGTGTGTTACACCGTAGCGTCACATGCATTATCTTATGCGAAATTTCATCGATTTCCAAAGCTTCGTGAAATGTGAAAATACTCAAATTGGACAACCAATCAAAATAAAGTATTTTCTTAATCTTAGTTTTTGTCCTAAGTAAATTTGGTCATTTGGTTTGGACCGCACTGTTCCTTAAAGTTCAGGCTTTATAGCATAAAAAATTTTAATTGAAAAGATTTCAAACCTGCACAAGTTAATGTAAAAATCTTTACTTTTTCATATATGCACCATAAAAATGCATCAAGTAGTTTTGTTTTTTTTTTAAACTTTTTTGGGACGCACACATGTATATAAGAATTTTGGAGTAGAAATTTTTCAAACAGTGTTCATTTTTCAAGCAGCAATAACCCACATTGGTGACTTAGTGTAAAAAAATCGGCAAGGCCAGCCTAGTTTTCTATACGGTTGATAAGGCAATTTATAGCAAAAGAAATAAATATATTGGCTATTATATACCTTTTGAATGAAGTTTCTATTTTGAGTTATTTTTGTACTAGAAAACCTCAACTTTATGATGTTTTAACATTTCAATTAAAAGTCACGTGTTTTGTTCAAATTTCATGGTAAAGACAATTATTTTCTGGTGTTATATATATATATATATATATATAGTCAATTTAGAAAATATATATGGCAATAAGATGAAAAGAAAAATTAAATATCTTAATTATTTGTTTATTTTTTTTATCAGTGGAATATTTTTTATTTGATAATTTATTTTTAACATTTAGACAAGGACCTATTTAAAATAAAAACATTTCGTATCAACAAAGCTGAAAATTACTGGTTGCCAAATGCTACTGTTTGCTGTTTGAAATTATCAGCAAATAAAACAATTTATTTTTGTTATAAAATTTTAAATGAATTGCTAAAGTACTTTTCACGCATGTATCATGAGCGAGATATTTGATTTTTTTAATGTCGTTTTCGAAAGATTGCAATTTTTTTTTTTTCATTCTTAATGACTTCTTAAGAGCTCTCAAAAATGATCACACAAAAAGAGCTGTGATACAGCGAAACAGTCTGTCTGTTGATGAGTATAAATCTATAGTAAGTTTTAAAAACATATATATGGGCGGTAAATGAAATCAATGAATTAATACAAGTTCAAGAAATTAAAACAAAAACAACCAGATATAGTGTATGATCGTTTCAAAGACGATGTTGTGTTTATTTAGATAAAATCCCCTCGTCAGCACAAGGCAGAGGGCAGGGGGTGACACCAAAATAATAATCAATTTTCAACATTGAGATTTAGTTTCAACATCGAATTGATCAGTAACTTGGAAAAAATGATACATAATTAATAACAAATGGGTAATATATGAGTTTAATCAACATTATGTATGGGCTAAGATCCGAAAAAGTCGAAGTAAATTTTTTGTTCTAATTTGGGGCATATACAAGTAATGTATGAATAATTAATGAAATTATCATAGAGAAACTCTAAACATAGAAATAAAGATGTTTATATTCATTGTAAACTGTTTATATGATTCCTTTAAAGATTTGAAAATGGAGACGGGAGAGTCAGTAGTAAAATCGTAGAATTTAAAGAGGGGGATAGCAAATGTATACATAAGAGCCAGGTGTGCCCTAAAATGGAGTATTGTTGCCACATCTGGGCAGGAGCTGCTTGGCATGGCCTATCCTGCCTTGATAGAGTTCAAAACCAAGTATATGACACCCCTTTCTCTTCCATGAAACGTCTTTCCCACAGAAGAGACTGTCTCTGCTCTATCACTATTTTCATGGCAAGTGCTCGACTGAACTCCAATCTATGATCCACCTTGCCAAACTTTCCCAAAAAGTACTCGACTACCTACAACCACTATATATGATCCCCCCTCTCTATCTGTGCCTAAATGTAGACGCAGATTCCATGAATAAAGCTTCCTTCCCAGAACTGCCCGCCTTTGGAACATTGTTCTGCTGGTATGCTTCTCGGTTGAATACAACATGGTAGCCTTCAAATATAATGTAAACAAGTTCCTTTTAAGTTCTCATAAATAATCAAATCCTACCCAATTTACATCATAAGTGATTACTATACCACCATCTTACATTCATTAACCCTTATCCTAGAGTGGCCTTTGGGCCTTGATAAGTTGTGACTCTCAAGTTTCAACGATATTTCTCACGGTTGAGGTTGGCCATGGGGTTAGTTCCTTGCTAATGAAGTCAGGGATGGCTTTGTGGCAGGTTCGAATCTGAAAAATGGGTATATATATATATATATATATATATATATATATATATATATATATATATATGAAATAAAATGGAGGTGGAAGGACCTGAATACTAAAAAACAATTGCATCTGGAAATATAGCGGTGATAGATTAAGTAAATAAAATGACACGAGATTACGAAGGAAGTTTTTTTTTTTTTAATCTCTACGATATTTTAACTGTTAGACGTAATCCACCACACTAGTTTACTCTAATTTATTTTCTCTCATAAAATGTATATATATGACCTCTAATTTACATAAGGAAAACACACTGCTCCCCCCTCCATCATTATATATAGCCCCAATCCTCCGACTCTCTCGTCAATGACCATCCCTCTTGAAGAAACCCGCATAAATCGAGCGAAACGTTGAGTATTCAGGTCCTTCCACCTCCATTTTATTTCATATCGTCGGATTTAATCCAGCTCAACAATCACATATATATATATATATATATATATATATATATATATATATATATATATATGACATATTAATAATCTCTCTCTATATATACATATATACTAGCAGGATGACCCGACGTTGCCTGTGATCAACAAATGTTTCACACTCCCATATTTTTATTGTCAGCGAAATCAGTGAAATCGCCCATCTTTTAATCAAATCGATTAATTGTCTGTTCTACTTGGGGATCCATTGCTGTGCACTGGAAGGAAGCTTCACATGCCTCTCGAAGTGACTTAGCTTACAATACATTGTAGTCTACATTGCACTGTAGAGAACCTACTGTTGATTTTATAAAATTATTTTCATATATAATGGCTTGCATTAAAGTTTAAAAATGCAAAAGTCAAGTAATATACTTCAGTTGTACTCTAAACAGAAACATTCATTTTGAATGCGCCCCTGTCATATCAAAGGATCTACCGTTGATTTTATATGCCTGGTCTTACTGCTTGTGCAGTGATAATTGCTTGAATTTAAGTTTAAAATGAAAAAGTCAAGTATAATGGTTAAATTGTGTTTTAAGCAGAAACATTCATTCAAACGCATCCCTGTCATATCAAAGGACCTACTGTTGATATGTCGAACCTTTCAGCTAGTGTGGTAATAGAACTTCTCAAATACACTTGTGATGTTAAGCTGCATAAGGTTTTAATTTTAGTCAAAATTGCCTATTTTATCTTTCATCGGATTTTTTGATTATCAATTATCGATACTTATTGAAAATATTCCGATACAAACCTATCTAAAACACTACCGTCATATGAAATTTCATAAAAATCAGTCCAGCCGTTTTGAAATCCATAGGGAACAAACTCACACACATACACAAAGTTCCTTTATGTATATATATATATATATAAAGTGAAAGTGTCTGTCCGTGTGAGTGTCTGTGTACATTTCCCTACGCAGTAACTCTGTCAATTTTTATTCTACAGACCCATGCTAGTATATCTATAAAAGTGAAAACGTCTTTCTGTGTGCGTATCTGTGTGTCTGTGTGTGTACATTTCCATACGCAATAACTCTGTCAATTTTAAGTCTACAGACTCGAAATTCGATATACAGGGTACTGAGATCTGGGAAAATCGATGTGATCGGTTTTCGGCCAGAAATTTGGTGATTAAGAGGTCA